>NC_137458.1:322670639-322827777 GCF_964235325.1 Thermobia domestica
GACAGGTTGGATTTGAAAATGAACTGTTGGTCCAGAATAAGTGGCATGGAGCTGAAGATGAAACAAGATGTTAGCTGCGTTAATGATTTGGTTGAGAATGTGAGTGCGAAGAAACGGGTGGATGTTCTGTAAACTAATAATAAGAAAGCGAAGCAGATCTTCAACCGTAACAGGATGAAATAAATAATTAGCAGGTGGAGTTAGACGGTCAGCACACCTTATGAGTGCAACAAGTTCTGGTTTGGATTGCTCAGGTTGTAGCTTAGCCTTACATCTATAGCTGTAAGTCGATGTTTCTCAGGACATGTTCTGCACTGTGGCGGTACCTTTTGATTGGGGCAATCCTTGATAGAATGTTGCAATGAACAATAGCCACATTTAATATCGTTAGTACATTCGGATGTGGGATGTGCATTATACATTTGACATATACATTTTAAACCCATGAATCGTCTGACAACAGTTACATAGGCAACAGTTCCGTCATCTTCTGCTCATACGTGCTAAGACATAAGAATAACAGATCAAGAAAATAAATGGAAGCACTGCTATCTGTGTAACTGTTGTCAGTTGTTTCACAGGTTTACAACAATATTATTGTGACCGATTACGGAAAACATAGAATGTTATTAGTTACTTGCCACAAATGCGAAATATATTTCGCAAAGCTTTGCTCATACCAAACAATGCTCTGAAGGCGATGTGCTTGGTGTTCAATTGACACACAAACTAACACGCTAAAGTGGTATCATTTTGTGTTGTTTCAACTCCTAATTTTTTGCTGTGTACCTTAGCAGGCTCGTATTAAGGGTGGAGCAATCGCTCCAGGATCCGACAACTGGGGACGGGCGATATTTTTTTTAAACACTGACAACATTTGTTCAGACCTCGAAAAAACCCCATGAACAAGGTGATTGTCCACTACACGGTCCAAACCATCATTGAACGAGGTACCTCTCGCAAGAGAGGTAAGCGTTCTGCCAATGAGCTCATGTGGCTTCTCATGCTTACTAATGATGAAATGTTTTACAGAACTAATAAACTTTCAGGGTGGGGCTCTTGGGATGTTGAGATATGAACCCATGGAAACTGCATTTTTTGTGTAAACTGTGAACTAGTTCCAAATGGTCATTTTTCAAGACAGCTGTTGCGAAAATGGAATAAATATTGATAACTTTATGATATCTCTACCGAGAATGTTTACTGAAAATAATTATTTTCCCGACTATCTAGAAATACGAAAGTTTTACATCAATATGGATAACATTTACAAATTAAAAAAAAAAAAACTTCAACATTTCTGATACCACTGCTACAAGAGAAAAGAGCGCCATCAACCTCCCAGAGTACTTTTTTTCAGCAGAAAGGGTCTTTAGTGAAATCGGAAGAAAACAAAAATGGAACTAATATCCATGATTTGATTTCAGCTTTAAAATGAAGCAAATATTCTTTCAATCAAAGTATTAAAATATACATAAATATCGTCATGGGAAATATATATTTCGACTACCGTCTTCAAGAAACGGATCCAAAATTTGAAAAAAAGAAAAGAAATACAAAATATCTTCTGGGTATAAAAATACAGGAAACGTAATGCTGAACAGAACTTTTTAAATTTTATTTTTTCTTAAACTATTTAAAGCAAAGTATATTGAAATTGGCTGTATGAATTGCAACAACCAGTCAAATAAAATCTAAGAAGTTTTGATATCCCAATTCAAATCACTCAGTAACAAAAAGAAGTAAAGATCCGAACTAGTAGAGAAAAGTAAAGTTGTGGTAAGTTATGCCATGGTAAGTTATGACAGCGATTCTGCCAAGTTGTTCTTGAAATAAATTTTCTCATTCCGAAAGTATTTAAAGAACTTGGCCATCTGGTTACGTTATCAATATAATCAAACTCTTCGGCCAAGGTAAGTTATGATATTGATTCTGCCAAGATCTTAAAATAAATTCCTTCATTCTCAAATTTTTTTAAGAACTTGGTCAACTGGTTACGTTATCTTTACAACCAAATTCTTCAGTCAAAGTAAGTTATAATATCGATTTCCTTGAAATAAATGTGTTCTCATTCTGAAAGTATTTAAAGAACTTGGTCATCTGGCTACATTCAATACAGCCAAACTTTTCGGCTAGAGTAAGTTATGATATTGAGTCTGCCAAGATCGTAAAGTAAATTCCTTCATTCTGAAAGTTTTTGAAGAATTTGGTCAATTGGTTACTTTACCCATACAAACAAATTATTTAGGTAAAGTATGTTATAATATCGATTCTACCAAGTTCTTGAAGTATCCTCATGCTGGAAGTAGGAGGAACTTGACCAACTACTTACAAGAGATATAACTTATTTTGGCTGAAGCATTTGGGTGTATTGATAACATAACTCGTTGAATAAGTTCTTAAAATACTTTCAGAATGAGAACATTTATTTTAAGAACTGAGCAGAATCGATATCATAACTTACCTAGGCTGAAAAATTTCTCTAATTGACACCTTAACTTTTTCTGGTATTTTTTCGGAACTTTTTTTTCTCACACAGCATGTTTTTGGTTGGTATTATTTACGTGATCATATGAAGGGAGAATGGAATTAAGTTGTTACAAATAACTTGTCATAAAGGTATTGTATGGGTCCAAAAGTGAATTTATAACATAACAATTAAATCGAGAGTCCGCGTAGACCCCAGACAACAATACTAGAGTTAGCCAGAGATTAGAATTAGAAATTAAGGTTGTATGTTATATGTACGATAATACGATAATGTAACATATTTATGACGAGAAAAAATTACAAATTGTATAAATATAAAACATGTTCATTCATACATGACAAACATCAGATTAAAACAAACAGTGGCGGATCTAACTCGGTCCGGGGGCCTAGAATCCCCAGGTTTTTGAGTGACAAAAATAATTTAAACTATTATTTATATGTTTCTGAAAGTTTATAGTAAGCTTATAATATACCTATCATACTCTGGCTTCTGCCCCCCCCCCCCAAGTTTTTACCTTTTAGATCCACCTCTGGAAACAAATGATATTAGGAAAAAATGAAACATGAATAAAGCGATTGAACCACGTAAACAATTGTTGTAGAAACACGCATTGTAAAAATATGACAATAGTGATTTTTAGTATTTGGTCTGGGTATTTCTCTAAGGCTTGTATTCTACAAGGGAAATATTCCATATTAATGAGATCCTGTGCTCGTTTTTTTAAAAAGAAAATGAAAAACCAATCTAATTAAATTGAATTCTTTTTTTCTTCGTTATATTTATATATCATGAATGGCACAGTTCAATGGACCGTATCAAATGTCCGTCGGAAGCTTCAGGGAATAAACTAACTGTATAACATCCACCTGATTGAAAAATGGATAGAAAAATACACACTCAAACACACGAAAAGTACAAACCAACGAGAAAAAAACATTTGTAATTTAAATTGTTTTTTCCGCACACATACAGCCTAACAGTTGTCTAAAGAAAACAATTGTGTTTACTGTTTGTGAAAGAGAGAGAGAGAGAGAGAGAGAGAGAGAGAGAGTAAAGTGCATGCTATCCAATGTTTATAGAAAAACCTTTCACAGAGAATGTATATAATGCATGAGAACATGTTTGCAAAAAGGAAAAAGAAAAAAAAACAATAAAACTCGGGTTTGTTTCTGAACAGAATAATATATGCATTATGTTAGCAGCAGAACCAGTATCTACGTATGTAGCATAGAATCACTCTTTCAAAGTTTTACTATCAATAAATACATCATATATATATATATATATATATATATATATATATATATATATATATATAATAGTGTATTAACCATTTAAAAATTCTGCCTCTTCTAGGTAAATTATAGACTATCCGTAAGTAAGTACTGCTTCATTGCTATTTATCGTAGGATCATGGTTTATACTTTTTTTTTTTTTTTTTTTTTTTACAGTTGAGCAACCTTTCAAATGATACTATTCACATTTCCGTGTCATGTCCGTGAAGAGGGAAATTTTGAGAAAAATCGAGATTTTTTTAAATATTATTTTTCAAATTTTTAGCCTCCTATTTTAAGGCACAGATCTCAAAATCAACTGAGAAAAGCAACGGAATATACTGAATGTGCGTACAAAATTTTAAAGCTTCTATCTTGAATAGTAAAAGCGGGGAAAATATTTATAAATAAGCTAAGAGCATTCTCACAATGTTCCAGATGAACACCCAAAGATCCGGATGTAATATAAAAATTTTCTAACACATCCCCATTTATCCTTGGGGCATGTTTTGTACCCCATTCTCTTCATACTAGAATAGCTTTTCAACCGTTGTCACTCTCATGAGATTATCATGTCCCTGAAACGGGAGATATTGACTGAAATAGGGATTTTTGTTGAAAAATTTATGCACAGATCTCAAAATCAACTGAAAAATACTAAGGGGTATACTGACAGTGTGTGGAAAGTTTAAGCTTCTATTTTGAAAAGTAAGGTAAAAGAAAATATTTACCAGTGTGCTAAGAATATCCCTACAATGCCCAGATTCCTGTATAAAACAAGATCTCAGGGAAAATTTTCCTGAGGCATTCCTATTTATCCTAGGATCACGATACGTACTACATTCTCTTTAGAATAGAACAGCCTTTCAAACGGTACCATTCACACGTCTCCATCATTTATCGGAGGTGGAAAAATAGCGAAAAAGTGATATTTTGTTTAAAATATCCCTTTTTCTCCTTTTTGCCCCTCTGAACCCCTGTATTAACGCAGAGATCTGAAAACGTAAAGATCTACTTACATGACGGTGTTGGTCTCCTCCAAGACTAATCTGAAATTTATTTATTTATTTATTTCAATGCCCTTGACAGAGTTATGTGCTCCATTTAACAATTGGTAATTAAAAGAATACTTAAGCTAAATTACGAAAGAGAAAGTATACAAAATACTGAGAAAAACTCTACAAGTGCAATGCAAATGACACTACTGGCATTGTAAACAATGTTCTTTCATCAGACATGAACCTACACCTTAATATGGTATCTGAACCATATGAGCTCTCACCGGGAGTAGAACCAAAATCTCTAGCGTCGAAAGCGAGTAGTCTAACTATATAGCCGTAAGGGAGCTCCCTTGGACCGCCAGATTTTGGGCAACATATTGGGTTGGCCCATAAATTTTTCGTTTTATTGTAGGGTTAGTTTTCCACAAAACTAAACAAGAAATGAACAACAAATCAATCAATAATGTGTTCTCTTTACAATTTCTTTCCAACGTTCAACGAGCTGTTCCAATGCCTGGACGGTAGAAATCACATGGTTTCGACTTCAAGAAAGTGTCGAGCCAAGCCTTAAATTCCACGTCACTATTGAACAAAGACATTCTTTGAGGAGTTTCATGTTGGCTTTCAGGCACTATTTTCCGTCCCTGATAACAATTCGGAAGATGAATCGCTGCTTGTGTCCACGTGTTGACCAATGACGGGCAAGCAAACCTGCGGCGATCGTGGCGCGTTGATTTTTGTTGTTATCGGTCAAAGCATGCGGAACCCATACGCCAAGCTTTTGAACCTTTTTCATTGAGTGAAAGTGACGCTTTATAGTACTGTGGGAGCACTCCATTATCTCCGCCAAGCTTTTGAATCTTTCCCATCGAGTGAAAGTGACGCTCTATAGTACTGTGGAAGCACTCCATTATCTCCGCCAAGCTTTTGAACCTTTTTCATTGAGTGAAAGTGACGCTTTATAGTAATGTGGGAGCACTCCATTACCTCCGCCAAGCTTTTGAACCTTTTTCATTGAGTGAAAGTGACGCTTTATAGTACTGTGGGAGCACTCCATTATCTCCGCCAAGCTTTTGAACCTTTTTCATTGAGTGAAAGTGACGCTTTATAGTAGTGTGGGAGCACTCCATTATCTCCGCCAAGCTTTTGAACCTTTTTCATTGAGTGAAAGTGACGCTTTATAGTACTGTGGGAGCACTCCATTATCTCCGCCAAGCTTTTGAACCTTTTTCATTGAGTGAAAGTGACGCTTTATAGTACTGTGGGAGCACTCCATTATCTCCGCCAAGCTTTTGAACCTTTTTCATTGAGTGAAAGTGACGCTTTATAGTACTGTGGGAGCACTCCATTATCTCCGCCAAGCTTTTGAACCTTTTTCATTGAGTGAAAGTGACGCTTTATAGTACTGTGGGAGCACTCCATTATCTCCGCCAAGCTTTTGAATCTTTCCCATCGAGTGAAAGTGACGCTCTATAGTACTGTGGAAGCACTCCATTATCTCCGCCAAGCTTTTGAACCTTTTTCATTGAGTGAAAGTGACGCTTTATAGTAGTGTGGGAGCACTCCATTATCTACGCCAATTCTCTTGTTGTTTAGCATGGATCTTCGTCGTTCCTCATCGGACTGAACGCAGTGTCCGGTGCGATGCACGTCTTTGTAGTCGAAATTACCGTCTTTGAATCGCTTAAACCAATATTGAGCCGTCCTATGAGGCATCACTTCTTTGCCATAAACTTCACAAATTTCTCGAACAACTTCTGTGGTTTTGGCACCTCAATTAAGCCCAAACAGCAGCAGGTGTCTAAAATGCTCTCTTCTGTTGACTTGACACTCCATTTTAATTACCTGTAAAGAACACAAAGTATATCAGCATAAAAAAAAAAAAACATCTGGTCATACCATTTCGTAGAGCACATAATGCCTTATCGAATAACATAACACGTATTCCCACAATATTTTATTTTTCATGCAAAATTTTCACTGAAGAAAATGCAAACACTTATGGGCCAACCCAATATACAAGCTGTAAGTTCATGTTTCATAAAGCCCAGGTACTGAAATTACGCTAAACTCGAATCTAACCAACTATTTCACATCTCAAAATCTCTCTAGCCAAAAACGTAACCTTGTGGTACGAAATCTTGCCAAGAGCAAAATCTCTTGAATATAAATTAAAAAGGAATGTTAATATTTGTTATTATAATTCGTCACATTGAAAACTTCGTTACGAAAATGTCTCCAGAATAGAAAAACTAAACCGATTGTAAAACGCATTCTAGATTTGAGAATATTTTGCGGAAGTTTAAAGAAGGCAAGCTAAACTGAAAAAGAAAAAAAAAACTATTGTTTTTGAGGATCCCTCATTAATAGTCCCAACAATGTACTATTGTTTCTTCTTACCATTATACAACAACAATGACGCAAATCCGAGTCGGGGAATGAAGGGGACATGTCTCCTCCAATCTTAGAACTGGGGGGACTGTCTCCACAAATAAACCGGTTTGAAATGTGTTTTTTTTTTGGGGGGGGGAAATGTTATGATTTTTGTCCGATTGCCACAACGGAAAGTGAGATGGAATTTATGTTCCCACAGAATAAGCGTCAAATCTGCCCGCCTCCCAATGTTGAATTCAACTCTTCTCCCTGATCCTCCACAGAATTGCTTTTCAACTTTACAAATATTTTGAGCATCGCTTAACAAAAAAAAAAAAAAAAAAAAAAAAAACGGTATTACTTGTTCCCCCTTCCAATGTTGAAGACAGATGTACGCCGCTGTACAACAATCCTACTTGAAAAAAATATCTGAGGCTAATACTTTTTGTTCAGATTTCCCTCAATTTTGCTATGTGATTGATTGATAACGTCTCTTTTTTAATAATAAAAAAGAATGTGTGTTAAGAGCTATCATATACACACTTTCTTTTAGTAAGTAATCAAATACAATTGCGTTCCGTTGTTTTGCATTCAACAATAAAACAACAATGGCGTCTTATCTTCATAATTGAAGAATTGTTATGGCTCACGTGTTAATATTCGCGACTCGTTCACAAGTTTTCGTGTTAGAAGGAATACTTTATCACAAAATACTAGTTAAGTTCTTTATTTTTCTTCTTTTGCTAAACTTTAGTGTTCTTAGGTCGAAATCTATGCAAAATAAGGTTTTATCTCAATGTTTAAACACGTGTAATCACAAGTTATTTTAGTTTTGTGATTAACCATTCTGACTTCTACTTTATGTCCCGAGGCATTAATTAAAAACACTGATAACATTTTCTTTGATTTTTGTAAAGCAGAAATCTTAACGAAAGTAAGTTTTAACTTTCAGCATGTGATAATCTTTTAATAAAGTCGTAACGTCGTTATTTCTTGTAATTCGTTACACTTAATTACAGGAACCGGTATTGCACTTTGACAGGTTTTTATAATCATACACAATCTTAAGGTGACAGACTACTAAAAATGACACAAAAGTTAACAATTTTTCTTTTGTCCTTTTTTTTTCGTTAAGTGAAAAGAGATTATGAAATGTAACTTAACCACAATAATAGATAATGTTATTCTACACCCAAAAATACGAATCAGAATTTTCAGTGTTGCCATCCTTAGAAATTACAGTGTTGTCAGAAAAACATTTCCCCCAAAATCTACACTGAGAAAAAAAATGTGTGTGGCGTACGTAAAATTGTATGTTACATTTGTAATTATTGGAGTTTTTTTAAGTTAACATACAGCAAACATATAACTGAAAACGTGTGATTTATAAAACTTTTTGTTTAACTATTCCATTTGTACCTACTTTCCGTACGAAACAATATAGGCGGTCAGGATCTCACATACAAATGAACGTATATAACATATAGCTGAGGAATGTAACGTAAGTATATGCATGTGATATACGGAAAACTTAGATGTTAGACATCCTGCAACTTCATTATGTAACATCTGAGGGTAGTGTCTATGTAGCATACGGATAACGTATCCTTCGTACTGATTTCTGTAGTAAGCAAGAGGATTCCGTACATTTGTACCAAATTTCTCAAAAGTAAATCCCCACGTTGAGCGGGTTTCCATATCCAGGCTCCTAACTATGAAAACATTTACGATCACTCTAACCCCAATCATTTCACAGATTCAACCTGTTGTATATAAGTTATTAGGACGTAAAATTGAACATAATTTATACGAAAAAGACTTTCATGCATTGCAAAGACCTGTAACTGCCAAATATTCACCACAAACTTATAGTCGTATCGACATAAACAAAAAGAAGTGTGAAGCAGGAAACTACTTTACCCAAAAGTCAAAAGGGACACACTGAAGACATACGAACTGGTCGAGCGGTTTGGGTCACTAGTCTATCAATTAGAAGTTTATGTGTTCGAACCCTGAAGGAAGTATTATTTTTTTGTTTTTTTAAAGTGTGTTCCTATTTTCATCAGAGGACTGAGAACATTTCTTTAAATAAATCTTTGGCAACTACTTTTCTCTCAAATTCCATTAGAAGGGAACATTATATGAATTGCAAATCTAAAATCCACAGCTGAGAACAAAATATTATGTTCAATATTTCATTATTATCCTTTGATTTGTAATGAAAAACTAATTATAAGCATTGACGATTTCAGAAGATTTTCCCCCGGTAATGGTCAATATATGAACGAGAGAAAACTGATAAAACATTATTAGTCCACTTTGAGCATGATCGAAGATAACTTATAGCCACGAAGGGGGAAATTTATGTCGACAGAGTCGCAAATTCTCCCACAGGTCATGCCCTGAAATCATCACTGTTTGAAAGGTAACGTTAACAAATAGAATATTACATTTATTTCTCGTTCTACGTTTTGAAATGGAAAAATCATAATTTTAAAGTGAATTATAATACGATAAGCATAAAGATTTATAGAACTAATGAAGTAAATATTCTTGTGTAAGTTATCGATTTCTAATCAGATTAAAACTCTAATATTCGTTTGCATCGCACTTTCAAGTAAATCCTCTCTATATATAATTCTTACTGGAAAGTATGTTTAACTCCAATTACTTAATCAATATTTTTAATAATATATTTTTATTGTAATACTTTTACTATTCAATGTTGTATACACTACATTTCCCAAAGCAAAACCTCGCAAATGTATAGTGGACTAGTGAATATTATCAAATAAATTATCATTTTGTTTACGTAAATACTGCATCGCCTCATTTGAAACTTCGTACTTTAAATAATAATAATAATAATAATAATAATAATAATAATAATAATAATAATAATAATAATAATAATAATAATAATAATAAAATCATAGCCATTCCTTTATCAGAATTTCAGGCTTAGTCAATAAATGAATTCAACGTGGTCTCTATTGGAAGTTCTATTTAATCGAATCCGATAGAAATACAAGAGAAACTTCGAGAACAAGTAAAAGAAAAATGTTACTTTGGTGGGATTGGAAGTAACCTTTAAGAGTTCCTTTCAATTTACAAACAAATGCCTTAGACAGTTTTCTCTTTTCTTTAAGTTAACTGTTCACCGAACGTATCTGAGTAACTTGTCTCTATTTTCTACTCGGTTATATACGTTTTACAATCATTTCCGTTAATCTTGATCGACAGGAACGCGAATACAAAAACATCTAAGAGAATTAAAATTCCAAACTCCCTCAGCGGGAATCGAGCCCGGGACCCCATACGCTTTAGGCACACGTGCTAGCCACTAGACCAGCGGGGAAAACAAGTGAAACGCATTTTGTAGTATCTGAAGTTTACATCTATTTCATCCTGCTGTAATAGTTTACCGTATTCGTTACTTTGAGGAATGATATATGTTATTCATATAGGTTCTATTACGTATTCGTCCGTAAATATTATATAAATTATCAGAATTATTCATGATCTTCCATGGAAATTCACTGGCGCATGCACAGTAGACAGACAGTGTAATTGAAAGGTGAATTCAACAGATATTATATATTTCGGCGACATTATTTAATAGCTATGTAGAAGAGATAGCAAAAATGAGTTTTCATAATGAAGATGGAATTTCGGTAGGAGATACAATGATGAGGTGTATATGGTTTGGGGTTGATATGATTGTTGTTGCAGAATCTAAAAAGAAAATTAATAAGATGCAGAAAACTTGAGAAAGGCTTCTGAAGAATATGGTATGAAAATAAATGTTAGAAAGACAAAATCCATGGTGATTGAAACGAAGCGATCGGTGTCAAATATAGAAGTAGGAGCGGAAAAAAAAAAAAAAACAAGTGACTAGTTTTTGATGTCTGAGTAGTATTATTAGTGATATGACATGCGAACTTGAAATAAAAGCAAGGATAGAAATGGCGAAAAAAGCCTTTAGGATGAAGAAAATACTATTTTGTGGGGCCTTAGAGTTGAAAAAAGACCCATAAAATGCTTCGTGTACTGTATTTTACTGTATTTATAGGAGAGAAACATGGACATTACACAGAATGATGAGAAACAATTGGAGGCTTTCGAAATATGTGCGTGGAGAAGAATGGAGAGAAATAGCTGGGTCGAGAGGTAAACGAATGAGAGGGTTGGAAGTGGAAGGAGAAAAATATTATTAAGAAGAGGAAGAGAAACTGGTTGGAATATTGGTTAAGAAGGAACTGTATCATGAGGGATGTGCTAGAGGGTATGGTGGCAGGAAAGAGAGGGAAGGGACGAATTAGACTATATAGAAACATAATTAGGCTATTGGCGATATCAAAACAGAAAAATCGTATGTGAAGATGGAGAGGTTAACAGAAGATTGTGGAGCATGGCAGCTTTTCAGCTGTGGTAAGTGACCCGCTGGTAATGGCGGAATACTTCTGATATAATGATGCACAGTGGAAACAGAAAGATCCACTTTACTGTCATTGCTAATACGAATCACAATGCAAATTTCTACAAGTTGTCAAAATGCCTAGCTCTAAAGGCTGTAGAGAACTATCTGTTAGTCCGCGAGGAGAAATTATAGTCGAGTAAAAGTGGAACAAACTCTCATTCAGATCGCTTGGGTTTTGGGCTGTGACGAGAAAGCAGTGAAGAAATTGATTTAGCGGTATGACAAATAATAATAATAATAATAATTTATTTCACAATTCATTTCTGCCAGTAGCTTTCGCCCCATTACTCCCACTTCATGCTTACTCAGGAGAAAGCTGCGCGTCCCCAGGTTGGGAACCACTACTTTCCATTAAGGAATTCTGATAGCCTGTTAGAAATTTGCATTCTGACTAATATCAGTAAACTGCATTTTTCTGTTTCTACTGCGCATGCACCAGTGAATTTCCATGGAAGATCATGAATAATTCTGATAATTTATATAATATTTACGGACGAATACGTAATAGAACCTATATGAATAACATATATCATTCCTCAAAGGAAATGTAGTGTATACAACATTGAATAGTAAAAGTATTACAATAAAAATATATTATTAAAAATATTGATTAAGTAATTGGAGTTAAACATACTTTCCAGTAAGAATTATATATAGAGAGGATTTACTTGAAAGTGCGATGCAAACGAATATTAGAGTTTTAATCTGATTAGAAATCGATAACTTACACAAGAATATTTACTTCATTAGTTCTATAAATCTTTATGCTTATCGTATTATAATTCACTTTAAAATTATGATTTTTCCATTTCAAAACGTAGAACGAGAAATAAATGTAATATTCTATTTGTTAACGTTACCTTTCAAACAGTGATGATTTCAGGGCATGACCTGTGGGAGAATTTGCGACTCTGTCGACATAAATTTCCCCCTTCGTGGCTATAAGTTATCTTCGATCATGCTCAAAGTGGACTAATAATGTTTTATCAGTTTTCTCTCGTTCATATATTGACCATTACCGGGGGAAAATCTTCTGAAATCGTCAATGCTTATAATTAGTTTTTCATTACAAATCAAAGGATAATAATGAAATATTGAACATAATATTTTGTTCTCAGCTGTGGATTTTAGATTTGCAATTCATATAATGTTCCCTTCTAATGGAATTTGAGAGAAAAGTAGTTGCCAAAGATTTATTTAAAGAAATGTTCTCAGTCCTCTGATGAAAATAGGAACACACTTTAAAAAAACAAAAAAATAATACTTCCTTCAGGGTTCGAACACATAAACTTCTAATTGATAGACTAGTGACCCAAACCGCTCGACCAGTTCGTATGTCTTCAGTGTGTCCCTTTTGACTTTTGGGTAAAGTAGTTTCCTGCTTCACACTTCTTTTTGTTTATGTCGATACGACTATAAGTTTGTGGTGAATATTTGGCAGTTACAGGTCTTTGCAATGCATGAAAGTCTTTTTCGTATAAATTATGTTCAATTTTACGTCCTAATAACTTATATACAACAGGTTGAATCTGTGAAATGATTGGGGTTAGAGTGATCGTAAATGTTTTCATAGTTAGGAGCCTGGATATGCAAACCCGCTCAACGTGGGGATTTACTTTTGAGAAATTTGGTACAATATACCACTGTCCAAAGAACGGATTTTTCTCAGCGTAAGTTAAGACAGCGACTAGAAAAATGAATTCAACGGTAATTGATGACTTAACATGTTGTCTAGGTTCCTTGTTAACTACTTTTTAAATAATATTTGTATTTATTTTGTAATAAACAGAAAGTATAATTTTAATAAGTTTCTATATTACCATATAACTTCACAATAGACAATAACACAATATTATAATGATTTAGATGTGGTCCTAACACCATGTGCTGGCTGTATACAACTTCAGACGACAAACACGAAAAAGACACCGTCAACTATCGTCAATGATCGTGAAGTAATGAACATCAATAAGGTCAGCAATATTTGAGGATAAAAAGAGCCATAGACACGTAGGAAACATCAATCTTCACCTATTGATCGTCTTCTCCACTCTCTAAGAAGCCTAGTCTCTGAGAGTTTTTTTATTCTTACCACTCTGTAGAACGCCTGGTCTCTGAGAATTTCTTTATCCTTACCATTCTCTAAGACGCCTAGTCTCTGCGAGTTTCTTTATTCTTACCACTCTGTAAGATGCCTAATCTCTCAGAGTTCTTTTATCTTTATCACTCTCTAGGACCCCTGTTCTCTAAGAGTTCCTTTATCCTTACCACTCTGTAAGATGCCTAGTCTCTGAGAGTTCCTTTATCTTTACCACTCTCCAGGACGCCTGGTCTCTGAGTTATTTTATCCTTTCTACTCTCTAGGGCGCCTGATCTTTTAGAGTTCCTTTATCCTTACTACTGTCTAGGACGCCGGATCTCTGAGAGCTCTTTCTCTTTACCACTCTCTAAAACGTCCTGGTCTCTGATCGTTTCTTTATCCTTACCACACTCTAGAACGGCGGATCTCTAAGAGCTCCTTTATCCTCACCATTCTCTAGGATCTCTTGTTTCTGAGAGTTTCTTTATCCTTACCACTCCCTAGGAATCCTGGTTTCTGAGAGTTTCTTTATTCTTACCACTCTCTAGGACCCCTGGTCTTTGAGATTTCCATTATCCTTACCACTCAGTAAGATGCCTGGTCTCTAAGAGTTCCTGTATTCTTATCACTTTCTAGGACGCCTGGTTTTTGATGTCTCCTTTACCCTTACCACTCTCTAGGACGCAAGGTTTCTAGGAAATCCATCACTTGTATTCGTACACCTGGTCCTCCGAATAACCTCACCACAATGTAATACGCCTTGTCTTTGAGTTTTATACCCCTTCCAGGATGCTCTGTCTCTGAGGGATACTTATATAAACTAAAGCCCAGAATACCTGTGTACCATTTTTAACTTCTAGCCTAAAAGGAGAATATAATATATCTGAGAAGGTGTAGGGGGAGCAAACGATGCCATCGTTGTATAAAATTAGGTGATTGTAGGTGACTTCTTTCTTTGTGAAGAGCTGATGGCAGACGAACACACACACACACACACACACACACACATATATATATATATATATATATATATATATATATATATATATATATATATAGGAATGGACAAAAATATGGAAACACCTGAAAATTTGCGCATTATCCTTATTAACAGCAAGTAGGGCCACTTTTGGCACGCAGTCGACCGGGAATGGAGAAATACAGATCGTGTATTGTTATCAAAGGGATGTTGTATCATTCATCCGCAAACGCAGCGACAATTTGTTGTAGAGTTGACGGTGATGGTCATGACAGATGTGACATTTTAGTCTCGTGCTCATCAAACTAGTCCTGGACAATGTGAGCTGTATGAACAGAGGCTTTGTTATCTTGAAACACGGCATTGCCATCTGGGAATAAAGTTTGCACCGTAAGATGTAGCTGATCACTCGAAATGATTACATAGTCCTTGGTAGCGATGCCCGTGCAGGGTGATGATATGTCCGGCAGAATACTAGGTTATGGTTGCTCAAATCGTCACTAAGCTACACCCATGGTTCTTGGTAACAGAAAGTCTGTGTCGTACGCTTGTGCTGCTGTTCCCCACACTTAAACTTGGCTAGCAGTTGAAAACAATGTAAAGAAAGACTCATCCGATCAGACGACAGTCTTCCATTGCTCCATTGTCCAGTTTTTATGGGTGTTGCACCACTGTCTCCGTATAGCAACATGGTCAACCCTCACGAGTCCTCTTCTGACTGTTTTAACGCCAGCAAGGTTTATAAGCATCGTATTCAGCTCAGCTGTGACTTTTGGCACTGTAGTAATCTTCTGCTTGGCCGCAATCCCACCCAATGTTCGTCTGTCTGTGCCACGCAACACACAATTGGGCCCATGCGGGTGCTTCGTTGATGCGATTTTTTTAGAAAACTCGCAGGCAGTAATGATCTTCGAGACTGTGTCTCTTGATACACCAAACGTTTGCCCTATTTCGTCACGGTATATTTCACGTTTTCTTCACTTATAAGCGTGAAAGAAAACATCGCAGCATGCGTTTTACCGGGTACTAAAGACCATGCTGCAGACGATCCTTAATACTTCAGACATCACGCCAAAGGATTACGTCTTCACTGCAATCAAGACTTACCGTTTGCTTACTTTGGACCAATCATAAAGTCAGAGGATATCTCAAAATTCTGTTGATGGTAAGTCTGGGAATTTCACCTCTCTGTACAACCATTGAACATCAATAAAAGGTGCATTTTGAACTGCGTATGCATGACTTCCTTTACGCTGATAAGGACCACCACCCACAGTTTCTCTAATTTGAAATAGGGCTTCTTGAAATTTGGCTTTTTCGCGATTTTGGACAGTCCTAGCTCTGAAACTATGCCCTTTCCCCACAAGTCAATATGAGCGTTTTATTTTCGTTTATTCCATTATAGTTCCTGGCAATCTTTTACTACTGTCTTCATTAGCCTATTTAACCTTATTTTAACAGAGACGGTTATCCATCCTGAGAATTACTGGTTAGTGGTGTGCGTTGCTGTTTCCGATAGGGGAACAAGTCGTGAGTAGTAATACACCCTTCAGCATTGCCCAAACACAAAGTAATATTAACATACGTTTGACATGGGAAATACGATTTTCATGGGATTTCTCGAGGGTCTTCGGTTTCCTCCCACATCATCATTTAACGTATAACTATCCGTCTTCTTGGGCATTAAATACTTCATTTTTACTCATGATCGGCCAATATCACGGCTTACCGGTTTCCATTAACGTCTGTGAATCACGAAAATCGTTTTTTCTATCTATGACAGTGTTCAAAGTTACTACACCTGTTATTCTGTAAAGAAATATCGCAAAAAAGGGAGAACTGAACATTTCATGCCGTATTTAGTTAAACATTTCCTTTGTTAACAGAGCTAGTACTTAAGATATTTTGAATTCTATTGGAAGTTCCAGCAAACGTAATTACGTTCAACAAATAATTTACAACTTTCTGATCATATCTTACAATCAAATTCAGCAGTTCAATGTAGTTGGTCTTGCCCATTGCCTTGGTACCATCTTCATGTTTTCTATGTAACAATTCCTGCTTTGCTAAAGATATCTCTGACATTTTCTTTTTTCTATCTGCTTTAACATTTTCACTGTTTTTAACTATTTCATAACGATGTTGATAATCTACTTGGGTGTCAATCGTTGTGTAATCAAATGTCTTTACACAGTATTTGGATGGAAATGGTGTTGGGACTATTCACAACACTCACTATTTACACAAAAAAATTATAACTGATTTTGACACGTTCTGAAATTAGATTAGAGCCATTAAAAAGTTTAAAAGTAGACAGTACTTTAAAGAAATAAAATAAAAATATACGAAATTTACACTGGAGGTAAGAACCATCGAAAAATTTGTATTGCATAAACAAATTGAACTATATGATGCGCTAAATTTCACTATGTCCAATAAACTGGGAGAACAGGCCGAACGAAAGTTTATAATACTTTAAGGTAACAAGAAAAATGTATGAAATTTACACTGGAGATTAGAAATTGAGAAGGTTTAGAAGTTTATAATACCTTAGGGAGACAAGAAAACTGTATGAAATTTACAATATAGATCGCAAACGTTGAGAAGATTTAGAAGTAGATAATATTTTATAGATATAAGAAAAAAGTGTTGAATTTACACTTGAGATTAGAACAACTGAAAAAGTTTAGTGGTAGAAAGTACTTTACAAGAACAAGAAAAAAGGCAAAACTTACACTGAAGAACAAAATATTGAGAAGATTTAGAAGTAGACTTTGCTATTGAGGGGATTATCACAAAGGAATTTAGACAGGTGCCTCATAAACCTGAAGGGGGTATAGGCAACCCTGTGTGTATTATTATTATTAAGTATTCTGCCTTTCGGCAGGTCCTGGGACCAGTGTTTCTTTCAGAAAAAATGTTCCGGGGGGGCACACGTAGTTTACGGAGGGGCACATATTATTTTCATGCGGTCTCGGTATAACTTAGCAGCTTCTTTTCTAAAGTTATGTAAAAATGTCAATATTGGTATTTCTTGTCCACGAAAATACTGTAGTGTATGATCCTAATCATCACCATAAAGTTAAAATATTTATTCATGGCCTGTAAAAGTTTTCTTTTTTCGGTTCGAAAAATATAATTGGCAAATACAATAGAAATGTACTAATAATATTAAATACAATAGACATTTATAAAGTTTTACATTATAACTTCGTCCGTATGACAAAAATTGACTTCGTAGTTTGTTTTTAATCATTAAAGAAGACGTATTCTTCTCATCTTTGCTTTGGCGTATGAATTGATTACCTCATTGATAAAATTCGAATTTGGCACTTCTTCACCCTCAATGCTGATCAACATACAGAGCTTCAAGTTTTCTTCTGCCATACGAGATCGCAATTTTGTTAATATCCTGTTCATTGTGCTGAAAGACCTTTCAACACTGGCTGTTGATATAGGTACACACATGACCGATTCACATATTTTATGTAGATTTTCATAACCAATTTTCACTTCAAGTACTTTTGGAAGAACGGGGTCTATATCCAAACAAGCATTTTCAGTGCTCTTCATCAGTGACCGAAGGAAAAATTGAAATGACTTTATATCTGCCCATAACGGTTCCATATCAACATCGACGAAATAGTTGCACAGTTTCTTTACATCATCTACACACTTGATACTTAAAAACATGCCTATGTTTTCGAAGTAGGATGCACTTTCCATTAGGCCAAGGGCGCGGTCGTTGAATCTATTTGATATCTCTTCGACAACCTGCAACACATAACTCTTCAGGTCCTTAAGCGTTTTCTCAGGATCTTCGTCTTCCACAAAAGTCTTCGAAAATTCTTCAGGCTTTTGCATGGCCTCCAAAATCATAGTCCTCAATTCGCTATTGGTGCTACAACATTCATCCGCTATCTTCGTAAGATGTTCTTTAGTGGCATCGATCATAGACATCAGAGATGAAAATGACAAGGTTGCATTTTGAAGCTGCTTACTCAAGTGAGACAACGCACTTAGTAATGCATCCATAACACAAAGTGTGATAACAAAGCTTTTGTTGGTTATTTCGCTTAAAATTCCTCCCGCAAGTGACGCAAAATCAACCCCTTCTTTGTGAATATGCTCAAGAGCCAACAAAATTCCCGAGAAGCACCTTTTCACTGCATTCACAATTCTATAGTGACTTAGCCACCGTACTTCAATGCATTCAGGTACTTTTAATATAGGATCGTTTATGATTGCCTGAATTTTATGCAGAATAATTTCCCGCTTAGGTGATCTACTAAATAGATTGTATATGTCTTTCAATGTATGGAAAAATCTTTTAACTTTGGGATTCTTGTTTCTGCACGTAGCAGCAGCAAGTAACAGCACATGAGCTCTGCAGTGAATATATGGTATATCTCTGCCAGCTTTTGTTGACAGAATCCTGCGAACACCAGAACTGTTGCCAGAAAAGTTAGACGCACCATCGAAACTAAACGCTATGAGATTTTCGTATTTCAAATTGTGATTTTTCATTTCAGTGTCTATAGCATTAGCAATGGTATCGGCTTTGCAATCAGGTATGGTCACCAGCGCCAAAAATGTTTCAACCGGAGCACTGTCCTCTACATATCGCAAACACATGCTAAGGGCCATTTTATTATTTATTGATGTACTTTCATCAGCCATTATCGAAAACTTTTTATCTCTGATTTTTTGAGTCATTTTAGAACGTAGGACTTCACCAACACAACTCAACAATTCGGAAGCAGTGTTCTTACTGCAGTAGTTAGAGCGTTCACTTTGTTCATTTTTCCACGTTTCTAGATCTGGACTACACTGTACAAGCAAATTATTCACTAGTGCCTCATATTTTGTTGTATGTGGCACTTCTTCTTTAACCAAGAAGTACAATCCACGAACAAGCATTCCCAGCGATTGGCGGTTTCGATCTTTTTCGGCTTCACTTTGACGAAGAACTTGAGAGTATACAGGGTTATTTTTTACTTGCATTCGCAGCCTGTCCATCTCAAGGCTTGCAATGTGCGCTTTTGAATGATTATGCTTTTCCAGTTTTCCGTCTTTTCCTAATGCATTTTTATATGCTGTGAATGGATGAGTCACAAAAACACCTCCCGTTTTCTGTTGCACATTAGGATCATTCTTCATATATCGCTCACAATATTTACAAAAGGCACCTCCACGTACTTTGTCCTCGTACAGCCACTCATACTGTTGTTCCCACTGTTTATTATACAAACGCTTCTTCTCAACAGAACAAAGGTTTTGCTCATTTATATTTGCCCTATCATCTGCACACTTTGAAATACATTTCGACTGCTCAACATCAATACTTACATCCTTCTCTTGTTCTAGTCCGTTTGCATTTCCCTTACACTTACTTTTATCTGGCGTATTATCACTTAGACTTGTACAGTCAGTCGACAAGGAATTCGATGGGCCAGGGTCCACAGATGTTTCAAGCTTAATGTCCAACTTTTTTTCCTTTATAACAAAATTCAAGATAGATGTTTGACTTTCGTTTTTCCTTTTCTTGTTAGAAGACATACTGAACAAATCACTCACCTGTAAACAAGACACACTAATTGAAAGCACAAAACTATAATCGCCAATATTAACCTAAACAGAATAACTTACATGTGTTATTCGTTTCAGATATACGTGCAACACGACGTTCAATTGTTACTCTTCCGTTCAAGGTTGGCAGTTACAGACACAAGATACCACCTAATTGCTAAATATGAAAAAGAAAACAACTATCGGCACGAGCTTTAGGACACCTTGGTAAAGTAGCAAGATTAAAACCGTTTGTTTATCTGTTTATTGTCTTCTGAAAATATTTATTTCCCACTGCTGGTACTATTCTATTTATTATATTATAGATGTATTACTTTGGTCTCTCCGGGGGGGCACTCTCGGAGCTCCAGGGGGGCAGTGCCCCCCCAAAAAACATGTCTGGAAGAAACACTGCCTGGGACTAGTGAAGTGTTTTCTTCTTTTTTCTTATTTCTTTTTTTCCTAATTTTCAGTTTGGACCTGGAAATGTTTCTTTCATCTTTCTCGATTTTCAGCTTCCTCTTTTAACTCCCAATATTTTCTCCTATTTTCCAAATCATCGATCAGCTGTGTTCTTCTTCTTCCTATTCCTCGCTTTCCTTCCATCTTTACTTCTATGGCAGTGTGAAGAAGACAATTTTTTCGCAAGATATGTCCAATCCAATTGGCTTTTCTACGAAGGATGGTGGCTAGAAGCGTCTTCTTCTCTCCTATCCGTTTTAAAACGTCTTCGTTTGTTAGTCTTTCTGTCCATTTTATCCTCTCCACCTTCCTCCAACACCACATTTCGAAGCTCTCTAAATATTTCTTCTCTAACTTCCATAATGTCCAAGTCTCTGAACCATAAAGTCCAATTTCACATATAGCACTTCATCAATTTCTTCCTTAGTCCAATATTAAGGCTGCGAGTTTAGAGTGACCTTTTCTTGTTGAATGCTTCTTTGGCTATGGCAATTGTCGACCTGATCGCTTTGGTGAAGTTCGTCAAAATACTTCCCAGACATTTGAAATGGTCAGCTACTTCAAGTGCTCTTTGTTCTATACTGACCTGTAACGGCGCATTTTCACGGGATATTCTCATGACTCGGTTTTTCGATGTTGATTTCCATTCCATATAGTTTCCCAGTGTTAGCTATTTTGTCAATCATCTCCTGTAGTTCTTCTTCGGTTCTAGCTATAATAACTTTGTGTATATATTACATAAATTCTTTATTCCCTGGGAAGCTCATGTGATTCGGATAGCATTTTAAGGTCTAGATCTACGACCCATGTAGCCTCGCTGCTGATGGGACGCTAACTCCCCAAATCCAATCCAATCCAACATAGATTCTTTAAAACTAAACAGATTTTTACGTTACTCTGCTTTCATTGCAAATATGTAGTTGACGAAACATTATAGGGGAGGGGGAAGAACACAACATTAAAAAAATAATAATAAAAGAACCGGATAAAATCAAAGCAAATTCCTGAGTAATTTCGTTAGTTTCTTGCTGAGGTTATCGAAGCGAAATTCCCAAATGAATTCATGGTACCTATAAAAGTTAATAAAAATATTTAAGTGAAACAAAGGGGGAAAACCTTGTAGCTAGAAAGTGAGAAAAAGTGATATAGCATATACAGTGTATATGTGTGGAAAAAGAATTTATTGTAACTCAAAGGAGAGAAAGAGAGAGAAAGAACATATTTTACAGCCAATGGTAAAGCGCGACATATAACGACTGAATATGGTTGTTCCGAATGAGATGTACCCGCTGCGCTAAATGTATCCTACATATCACAGTCATTATAAGCCAGCTCGTACAGATAAGCGGAAAGAGCGTATGGCCCTAACATATCCACCCCAACCCCAACACAACATTCATTTCTCTTATGACTAGATGCCTAGACCGCTGTTACTCTTTGCATTTTCTACAATACAGAAGTGGTTGTGGAGGTGGATAATGATAGAACGAAATCTCTTCCACCCGTAATTTATAACTTACGTACAGGGTACCTCAAAAGTTAGTGTTTTAAACCGTACAGAGTTCTGAGCTAAACCGTCCAATGATATGAGAAAGGATTATATATTATAGTAAATGCTGATAATACGCACAAGTCTCTTATTTGGCCACCGAACTAACTTGGTATGATATTCATAGAGCCTGTATTTTTCCATAAAATATATTACGTACACTATTTATTACTTTATAAGTTGTCCGCCGGTCTGTTTACTTTGAAACAAAGTCCCACTGAAGCATTATTATTTCCAGATATACCTGCAGTATGTTTTCCAAGCGGAGGAGGCAAATGATCGATACACCAGATTTGGGAAGTACTGTAATGGAAGTAACGCGTTACTTTTTAAGTAGCGATTCCTAGTAACGTGCTACATTTTTCCAAAGTAACTGTAATGCGTTACGAATTTTTAAGTAACGATTCCTAGTAACGCTTACATTTTTTCCAAAGTAACTGTAACGCGTAGCAAATTTTCAAGTATCGTACCTGTTTTGCACTACATTTCGGATGAGTAACTATAATATATATATATATATATATATATATATATATATATATATATATATATATATATATATATATATTTCGGAAACAAATGTTCCTTTCCTGTAAATAAATTTCTCAATGAAAAATGAACTATGTCAGTGACAGATGGTCAGTCACTGACACACAGAGAAAGAGATAATATCCTAGTTCCACTTCCTGTTTTTGGAAGATGAGTTCAACCTCAGGGAAATGACATGTACTGATTGCAAGCATCTGGAAGATTTTTATCATAGAATTTAATAGCTCCAAATCAATACATTCAGTGAATGAACTGCGAGTGCAATGGTAGTCTACTTTGCTTTGGTTACTATTGTTTTCATAAAGATGGGGAACAAAAATATTTTACCGTTCGAACATTTTTTTCTTTTGAAAGCTGAGGATGATGGTCAACAGAATTTAAAAGTAAACGTCTGAAGTGCGTTGGCGGGAAATATTTATCAACAGCCAAGAGTTCGTGCACAAATTTGAGGAAGCATCTAAAGGTATTTTTTAGTAGTAGTAGTAAAATTTCTAGAGTAGACTGAAACAGCACACACATACACATATATTTGGAATCAAGCTATTATCCAAAGGTTAAAAACTTGTTTATGCATTATTAATATAGTAATGCTTTTTTCGATACTTCATTCTTGTATAGTGCTATTTTGTTTATACTTATGAGGACTTTAGAAGTTGCAATTTCTTCGAAAAGAAAAGGTTTCAATGGAAACCGTTAAAAAGGTTTTCCTCAGAGTAAGCGACCATGTTTCACAACCATACAAAACAACAGACATGATTATCTTTTTTATTTATTTCAATCTTCAAATTCCTCGACAAAATTCGTGACGACAAGAGATTTTGAACTGAATAATAACACAAATTCCCTGCTTTTAATCGAAATTTAATTTTTTCGTGAATATGGTTTTCGTCTGTTAATATCGATCCTAAATATTTGAAAGTACCCACTTTATGAAAAGTATTATTTGATATTTTAACGCATTCACAATTTGCCGTATTACGTTCCCGACGAACTACCATGTATTTAGTTTTCTCTGCATTTACTTCTAAACCCATTTCCCTGCAAGCGTTTAGTAAGACCTTTGCATTTCTTTCTATTGTTCTCCTATGATCTCCTCAGCATATGCCATAACCTGGTGAATACCGTTCAACTCTAGGCCCTGGTTGCTATCTTTGATTTTCCTTACAGCATATTCCAGGACAAAGTTGAATAAATAATGGCGACAACGCATCTCTTTGTTTCAGGCCATTCTCGACGTGAAAGCTCGTGTATAAAAGTTTTCCTGCCCGTACTTTGCTTTGGGATTCTTTTAAACATATCTTAATTGAACAATCGTAATATTAAGAAAAACATATTTAAAAAGATATGCAGGATTAATCATCTTCATAATTAATGTGATGAATATGTGTGTGGAGTGGGTTGGTGTATGTGTGTTCTTTTAGCGTCGATCCAAATCGCATGAGCTTTTCAGAATCGAACTCGAGTCTTCCCCCTCCAAAGGCGCGCACACTTACTATGTAGCTAAAACTGGTGGGAATAATATGTTGCGACATTTTCAAAATAGAGTACTCAATAAAATACCGTCAGTGCATAAGGATATGGCTTTAGTAGTCCGTATGGGTTTCCGGATGGTCACCAAAGGTGCTGTTAACAGCAGTAAGATGAGAAAATTCGCATATTGTAGGGTGGATATTTTTTCTACAAAGAAAACCTTTCGTGTATTTAGACATTCCCGATTTTTTTTTTTTTTTTTTTTTGTATCCTTTTAGTTCTTTCTAACTTAAAACAAAGACCATTTGCCTTCAGGCATATTTAAGCACGAACCCACAATTATGGAGAAAGTGTAGGAGTTACTATATGTATAATGAAACTAACCTAACCAGAAATGGCTGACCGTGCAGTGTAAATTCCCATCTTTTTCTCTTTCACTCCGGGTGTGTACCTAACAACTCCCTCAAACTCTTCTTTCGACTGGATTCTTTACCCGAAACCCCGAGGGTAGAACTATCCGTTGAGTTGGAGAAAGGGCCACAGGGTTGCCCCCTTACAGTACGCTAGAGCGGGCAATGTAAACAGACGTTTGCTTCAAAATGGGGATTTTTCTTTTTTTCCTAACATAAGGAAGGAACGCTGCTAGGAATGGAACAGAAGTAAAGATAGAGGTTAGAAGCAGAATAAAACAACATCGGAAGAGAAGAGAGAGAAAAGGGAAATGGGAAAAGCGACGGCAGTTATCCCAGCATCCTCCATGTTTGTACGCTCCGTCAATTTTGGTTTTCTTCGAGTGGTATTCTCTCTCTCTCTCTCTCTCTCTCTCCTGCATTCACTCCACTAACGCCATAAGGTCCTGTTTCCCATCTGAGTCAAATGGACCTCTTTCTCTCTCTGCCAGACAACAATCACTTTGGCCTGCATACCAAATACGTACACGTCTCCTTTGTTTATACATGGAGAACAAAATCATATTTTATACATGGGTGCGTGTGTGGGAGTTTTACCATCTTTTTTGTCAAAGAATAAACACATCCACTACAAAACATTGAAAGCATTTTCTTTAGAGCTGTCCTAAAACTAAAAGGCAGGTTTTTTCAATATTTTATTTCAAAGATTAACTGTAAAAGAACTTAATAACAGAGTAGGCTTAATAATCCTATTTTAATTTTACACACAAACAATCATGATAACTATACTTCAAAAGATAATAGTGATTTACATCTGTTTTATAAAGGCAACCAAGAAAGTTCTGTCGCTTTTTGTGGAGGTCTGTTGAGGTGAGTTGATTTTAGTTTAGCGTCCCTTTCAGCAGCGAGGCTATATGAGACGTGGACCTACTGATTAACGGGGAATTCGAACCACATGAGCTCCCGCCGGGAATCGAACCCGGGTGTGGAAGTCTGTGTTCAATTAGCCCTCACATCCTGAGTTGACTACGAATGAAGGTAAGGCGAAGGTCAGTTGTTGGTGTGAATATATCTAACATACTACCTGGTTGTGACACTTCACTTATAAAATGAACTTTCATAAGCAAAAAGTGAACATGGAAACTACACAGAGCGTCATAAGGGCGTGTATGCCGTACGAGGTCAAACTGCAGCCAAACGCCGCTGCAGCAGGGCGGAAGATATGCCAGGCCTTTGGTGAGGGTGTCGTAACTACGCGGACAGTGCAGAGGTGGCTTAACAAGTTTAAGGACGCTGACGAAACACTCGAAGACGCACGGTGTGCCGGAAGACCAACACATGTATAAAATGAAGTAGTAGTACTCGCAGCACCTGATCTCACTTTTGATTATCCAATTTGAGTCCACCATGGACCATAGTGAATGAATCAAGGATGCTTTGGCCCGGGATTGCGTCATCTATTGAAATTTTGCTTATGCTTATTCAGAGGTCAGGCACACTGGTGTGAATGAGTCAGAGGTACCTTGGCCCTGCTATGACGTCATTGAATTAGGATTGATCAGATGTATGATTTTTTTTTCATGAGTATAAAATTACTAAAAATATGGTCTTGATGATTGATTACGTTAGGAAATAGCACAGGTTTACGAATGCTTTTTATTTTCGTTCCCTTTTATGGCATAAAATTTGGAGATTGTTATCCCTTTGATGAGATGGACTAACACTAGTGCAAATGAAATCTTTAGTTTTACGTCCCACGATTATGCCGGTTAGGCTAAATGACGGTGACGATGAGAAATGAATGAAAGTATGGGAGAAAATTGGAGTATCCCGATCATAATATTGCCCACCACAAAACTACTTTTGCGGGGTTTGAACCAGGGACTCCATACAGCAGAGGTGAACGCTCTACCACTGAGCCACCGCGCTCTCTACTGGTGCGAATGAATTAGAGGTATTTGGTTCGGGCTAATGTGTTTGTATAACTTCACTGAACTGAGATTTTTAGCTTGGAGGTTATGATGGCTTGTTTCGTTCCCTTTTATGGGTATAAAATTACCAAAACAAGGTTTGATCTCTTTCTTGATGACCTATTACATTATGAATTAGTAGACCCAGTAATAGTATAAATTAGTATTAGTATTAATATGAAACTCGAAAACTTTGGAGTTCCTTCGTGGCTAACCGGTTAGTGTATGCGCCTTTAACGTGGGAGACCATGGTTCGATTCCCGGAAGGAGCTCATGCAGTTTGGATTTAACGTTAACTAGTAGATTCTATTTTCGCTACTGAACGGGACGTTAAACTCAAAATCAACTTAACTCGAAAACTTTGGGAGGAATACTTGATTTTTGGTTAAGGTTTAGTTTTCTTTCACGGGACTTATGGGACTCAAACCACGATATTCAATTGTCAAAAAGTGTGTCCAGGAAAGCATACATTTATTTGAGACGCATAAAAGAGGGGGGGGCGATCCCGGACCTGGTTAACAATAATAATTTATATTGTATTCGTTTGTGGATTAAATAAAACTGTTGGAAAGATTTAAAAAGCTTCTTTGTGTATTGACTTATAATCATATGTTGAAAAAGAATCGTCAACTATATCCTGTTACATATGCTTATGTATTCGTTGTCACAGTATTGTTGGCATTGTTTGTTTTAACAAGTACGGTGTTTAATTGTCAAATAGTGTGTAATGGTTTACTTTGAAAAGATATGTTCATTCTTTGAGAAGGAGAAAAGGGATGAGATGATGTTATTTTGGACCTAGTTAGTACCTCTTGTTTTCGTCTGTGACGTCACATTTACGTTTTGCTTAAAACTGATTGGTTCATTGTAATAACGATTAATCATACTTATGTAACGAGATAACATTGAGGAGTTATTTCTTATGACAAAACAAGAACATATATGTGTAATGGTTTACTTTGAAAGAATACATTCATTCCTAGAGAAGGTAAAAGAGGGAAGTGATGAGCTGAACCTAGATACTACCTTTAGTTTCCGTTCGTGGATAATAATAATGACGTCATGAGTATAGGCTTTTATAGGACGTGGGTACATGAACGAACTCTAAAATTACATGATTGGTGGGTTAATTTGGCAGAACCAAAGTCATGGTCTCCAGAACTAATTTTAGCATTTGATCACCTAAAATTGCTAAAGATATAATTTGGGAAGGTTTCTAACCTCATGTATTCTCTTTATTACGTTATAGGCATGCACAGGCTAGGTTTAGTTTTCGAAGGTCATGAGTTTGATTCCCGATGACGGCTTATATGACTGATATTAACAAATTTTTTTGCTGTTTTGGATTTATGCTCTACATAGACGTTGTGTGAGCTCTTCAAAGTAGAGTTTACTGTCACTTTATTTACATATAATGAGGATATGTGTACCTTAATGCACTCCTCTTAAGCTTTTTGATAAGAGAGGACCACGATACTTTAAGGTTACCTTCTTGGTCTTGGTGTTAGTTCATGTAATTTATATCTTAAATAACATTGACGGTTTAGTTAAAATCATCTCAAAATATTTTAGCCAAAATTTTTCAGTGAATGCAAAAGGGAATTGTTTCACGGTTAACCGTCAAACCTTATCCGGTTTTAACTATTCGATTAACAAATAAACGGTTTTTAACTATTCGATTAAATTTTGAGTCTTCACTATTTTCCAGTTATTACAAAAGTTCAAGTGAAAATTTGAAACTAAAATTTCTAGAACTCAAAAGTTTAAAATAAAAAAAATTGAACTGAAATTTTCGAATTAAAAGTTTCAACCTGTGTCAAACTAAAATTTTTATAACTTGAAATTTTCAAATCACAATTTTCGAATTAAAAAAATTGAAACCAAATTTTAGAACTAGAAAAGTTGAAGCTAAAATTTTCGAACAAAAAAAACGAAATAAATATTTTTCGAATTCGAAATTTCAAATCAAAGAAAAAATTCAAACTGAAATTTTAGAATTAAAAGTTTTCGAAACAAATTTTGGAAAACTACAAATTTTCGAACAAAAAAGATGAAATAAAAAATTTCGATTTCAAATTTTTCAAATCAAACAATTTCACACTGAAATTTTTGAACTAGAAATGTAAACTAAAAATTTGCGAAACATGAAATCAAAATTTTCGAACCAAAAGAAGTTGAAACTAATTTTTAGAACTAGAAAGTTGAAACTAAAATTTTCGAACAAAAATGAAATGAAGGATCGGCGCCCTTTACTAGCGTATTGGTCTACTTATGAAGAACAAAGAAAAATTATATTAGTCAATCAGTCAGTGCGAGAATTTCTCTGGATTTTCACATTTTATAAAAAAAAAATCACTTTTTCCCTTTTTGGTAAATTTATGTACGAAATTTCCCTAGATTAGGCAAATTTCCCTCAAACTACGAACACTGCTTTTACTTATTTGTTTATTTTAAAGTGCAATTTTATTCCCATCTGAAGCTGTGCGGGCCGCAGGAGGTAACGCCTTCTCTTGAGCCACGAGTATTTATTTATTCGTAGTTTCATTTAGAGATGTGTAACAGAATTTATTTATGGACTGATGTGTTTGGCTGTTTACAATTTAAAATTACTAAATACAAAAATACAGAACAATTCAAAATAAAACAAGAAAATGTTTCCTACAACAAAAAATGAAGCACTGAAGTACTGAAAAATCTTCTTGACTCTACGGTAATAGTTCAGAGAAGTAATCTGTGAGGATAGTGAATTCGTTGAGCAGATCTAGGGAGGCTTTCAACTTTAGTATGTAGGTGCTTAGCGTGTGTATTATGTTGGTCAGGTTTAAATACTTTAGAAGTTGAAGTTCTTTAATAGTTTGGATGATGTCTTCAGGGGATGAGTTATCATCAGGGGACATTTTCAGTGTTAAAGCTGCGATAGTACGTAAGGCTCAGATCTTAAAGTGGATGTGGCAGTGATGTCTTGAAGAGGTACTGAACGTGAGATTGTGCTTGATGGTGTTGTTTTCTTGTTTGTTTATAGGATTTATTGTATTCGCGGACATCCGGAAAAATTTCTTTCTGGATGAGCGCCTTTACAGTTGACACATTTCGCTTGTGTGTCTCTGGTCTTCTTTTAGCATTGGTACGTCCAATGAGAGCCCGCGCACCGAGGCAGAGTTTGGCAACTTGCTTGCAAATGCCCAAATCTTTGACATTTGAAGCATAGCAAGTAATGTTTCTTTCGTAATGGTTCTATACGAACTTTCATGTGTAGCAAGAAGTCTTCTTTGAAGATTCTGGTAGCTTGTAGAGTCTTCTTCAATGTAATCAAGAATAGTGGGATGGGGACTTTCCTTTTCCCATCTTCGCGATTCTGGGTTCACATTTGTGAAACGGAGAATATTGGGTCATCCTTCTCCTTGAGTGGCACTGTGACGTCTTCAATGCTCGTATCAATTGGAAGGTGGCGAATAACTGTTTTGATGGTCTGAGTTTTCGTCTTGGTTTCGGTGACATATTATAGTTTTTTTGTAGGACCAAGAGTTTTGCACGGTTTCGTAATCTTCCTGAAGCTCTCACTTAATTTTTGTGCGCCCTTTCGTGAATAGAAAAGTGACTTCTTTCCTGCAGTCTTTGGTTATTACCTGTTGTAATTTATAGCCCTGGTTAGGAGGGCAATTATATAATGTACACGCATGTCCAAAATTATTGTCGCATATCTATAAATATTTTGTTGGTGAACTATAATTTGATAACGAATTCACTCGGTATTTCTTATAATGTTAGTATGTGTACAATCGGCAAAGACATGTTTGTGGCAAATTTCATGTCAAAAGAGCAGTAAATAAGAACAATAAAACGAAAATAAAACTTTCTTGTCTATTTTGCAACATTTTGTTTTACTCATTCTAATTTTCGTATTTATAATTCTTTTCCTATGAAATTTACCACAAATATACATTTCCCGATTACACACATAGTATCTGTATTAAACGTACCCTGCAAAATCATTATCAAATTGTATTCTTACAAGAAGACAGTTATAGATATATGACAATCATTTTGGACATGACTGTACATCCAAATTTTGATCATGTCTGAAATTGTCCTTATATCGTCTCGTTTTCTCATTTTTCCCAAATTAGTATTTGGAGTGGAAGCTTTTTGTATGTCATCCGTGGCTTTCGAAAGGATATCATAAGCAGTTGATATGGGTATAGGTGCAGGCTTCTGTGATGGTCTCCGGGTCTCTTCTTGATTTTTGTAGCATATTGCAGTTGGTTGTAAGGATAAATATTTTACACGACTTTGTAATCTTCCTGAAGCTTCCTTCTTCCTGAACATAAGACTTTTATTTAAACAAATAAATAAATAAATAAATAAATAAATAAATAAATAAATAAATAACCCAGGATAATGAATATACATGCGATAAATAGGAGATATGTTTCTTATAAAAATAACAAACACTTTTTTATTAGTTGTAATAGTGGTAACGGTGGTAATAGTAGAATAGTGTTGTAATTTGTGTGGTCTAAGTTTTATCTTATTCCGCGTCCTGTAGAAGACGGAACCTCGCGATTCCATTCATTTGCAGACGCTGTGTGCTTGTGCTTTATTAGTGTTTTGTGATTTGCAATTCCGAACAAGTCTTGTCGTGTTACTGTGTTAGAAGGAGGAATACATTTACATGGGTAATGTCTGACGAGCTACAAGGATTTAAACTAAACGATACTTGCTGTTGTTGCAGGCTATTTCTTCTTTCTTTCTTTTTTTCTTGCTACTGTTTGTTTTTGAATTGAAATATCTTGACAGTTTTATGGGAATACTATTCCTCCCCCCTCCCCTTCGTCGTCATCAAACTGATTTTCTCACGCGAAGTTAATAAAGTTAAGTGATTTTTTAAAGACATTCATATATTAATTAAAACTACTTGTATGTAATTTAATCCATAAAGTTTCTGCTCCGCTACCCGTCATTTTCGTAAATTGTGAAGTAAACCCTGTACTGTTTTCCTTTAAAATTTATTACCATTTCCATAAAAGTGCAAACTTTAATAATAATAATAATAATAATAATAATAATAATAATAATAATAATAATAATAATAATAATAATAATAATAATAATAATAATAATAATAATAATAATAAACATTGTCCTACAAAGGTTCTATTTGTGAGATGACAATTAGTAATTTTAAAGAAATTTACTGTGATAAATTTAAACCTGACACAGTGGAACTTCGATAACTCGAATCTGAAAGAAATAGGAAAAAAATTCGAGTTATCGAGTTCTTCGAGTAATCAAGGATCGAGTTACCAAGTTGGCCAGAGCAAAAATTTGAGATACCAAGGTTTTGCATTCCTCATGAGAAGTAACAATATAACATCTATAACTCGAAGTTTTATTCATTCAACTTCCATAACTCGAACTTTTATTCATTCAACTTCTATAACTCGAAGTTTTATTTATTCAACCTCTATAACTAAAGGTTTTATTCATGCAAGCTCTAGAACTCGAAGTTTTGTTCATTCAAGGTCTAGAACTCGAAGTTTTATTCATTCAACCTCTATAACTCGAGGTTTTATTTATTCGAGCTCTGTAACTCGAAGTTTTGTTCATTCAACCTCTATAACTCGAGGTTTTATTCATTCAAGCTCTAGAACTCGAAGTTTTGTTCATTCATGCTCTATAACTTGAAGTTTTATTCATTCAACCTCTATAACTCGAGGTTTTATTCTTTCAACCTCTATAAATCAAGGTTTTATTCATTTAACCTCTATAACTCAAAGTTGTGAAAGTTCCTTAAATTAAATAAGATGACTTGTAAAAATAAAATGTGTATTGTTTCGGAGGGGAGGTTTCGTGTTTTGATATGAGTAAAACACAATTACAGTACATATTAGCAACAATGGCAGGACTAGGAACAATGACAATAACATAAAAGCATATAGCTATAACTTCGAGTTATCGAGATCAAATCTAGGAAAGTTCGGATTTTATAGATGTTAACTTCGAGTTGTATAGGTTTCCAGATATGAAATTTCACGTTATCGAGGTTTTTATATATGATTATGAAACCCTTAAAATTCGACTTATCGAGGTTGTAATATTTAAATATTCGTCTTATAGAAATTATTTTAACATTGAGAGTTCAAAATAATGTGAAAACATTTGAGTTATCAAGAAATTCGAGTTATCGGGGTCCAACTGTATTAGAATTTCGATGTTAGCGATAGTTTTCCAGGAATTCTATCATATGGATAACACATACTGTATGTATTTCCAGAAAATATAGTGAATTTGTGTAAATAGTTGACAACATACTTTCAAACATTTGACGTTTTCAGATGTTGGGTTTATTGTTCAGAAAGTGTTCAATCAGGGGAGTACCCAAGGGGGTCCACTGTGTCCGGAACTCCCCCAAAATTTCTTAACTCAACATACAATAAATATTATAGTATCTGATATATATATTAAAAAGTGTTTTCACATAGCACAACCTATAAGACTGTCTGAAATATATTTCAGGGCCTTCTTCCAATCCTAGCTCCTTTGTATATACCGATGCCCCTGCTAGCTGGGCAGTTAAATGACACGATGGTATATAGAAATGGTAATTATTTCGTGCTTGAGGAAATTAAAAAAAAAAATCGAATGTGGTTTCGTGCAGCCAGTTATAAGGTAAGAGAGAAACCAAACACCCAGCTGCTATAGACAGGTGCTGCCACCTAAGAAAGTTTTTCTGTCGTTCTTCAAGAGAATTTACTCGCTTTTTTGTCCATGTGTTGTGAGATATACATTAAATGTAGGTTAGTAATCGAAATATGATAGACTTTCATTACTTCATGTGTATAAACGATAGAAAATAATAATAATAATAAACTGACGTAATTTTTATTTTCTTCTTTTTATAAAGTGAATCACAAAGTGATCGAGTATTTATTGCCATTGTGTGACCGGATTGCAAAGAAAAAATTGACCATAATGCTTACTATATAGACCTGGGATATGCAGGAAAAGAAAAAAAAATCAGCAATGAACATCTCTGTCAGGGGCGCAATTACCGGGTCCGGGCCCTACTCCTCCAAAACTTTGCAATTCGACATACATTTGTACATTTTTATACAGAGAAATACTTGATATAAAGATTCGACCTTACTCACCACCTGTACTATTTCCCTTCTTACAAAAACAATCTAATTTATTCATTTTTTCGTGAGAAGACAGGTGCCAGTACTTAAAAATCACTTATTCTTTTTTCGGCTACTGCCGCGGTGGCTCAGTGGTAGAGCGTTCACCTCGCATGGGGTGATATGTTCGATCCCAGCTCGCACCAAGTGAGCTTTGTGGTGGTTAAACACCGTGTGTGTGTGAGTTTTCTCAGGGTTCTCCAATTTCCTACCACTTTCTTCATTTCACCATTTCATTCATTTCTCTTCAACGTCTCCTTTAGCTTAGCCGGCGTAATCTAGGAAGATTTCTTTTCATTTGTCTTCTGTTTGCGGCTCTAGAATAACATTCGTTCGATACTATATAAACATAGTGTCTGTATTATAGGAACCCCCTCAAACTTTGAACCCATCCCAACAAAAAATTCTGGGTGTGCGTCTGATCTTTGGTATAGGAAAACAAAGCTATTGTAAATATGGGCGCCTGTACATTTCAATATTTATAATCTAAAAATAATCAATTTTAATAGTGTAACATTTTAGCACTAAGAAGTACTATAATCTAAAATAAACGTTAATTTTTTTAGAACTTCGCTCTTCAGCAATCTGTAATGTAAAATAAACGAGTATATAATGTGAAGTTTTAGAATGTACTAAATTTTCGGATCAAAAGATCCATTATATTTCAATCAAAAATTTTCTTGTACGCCTTATATCTAGAGAACTACATATAGTGTAGCCAAAGTCAAACTATCACTTAACTCAGTATAATGTGCTTATAAAAAAAAAAAAACACAAAAAATGATTTAGGGGCGCGTTCAAAAATTTTGTGGCCTCTGATTCAAAAATGCTTCAAAAGATCCAATATATTTCAATTAAAAATTTTCTTGTAGACTTTATATCTGGAGAACTACATACCGGTATAGTGTAGACAAATTCAAACTATCACTTAACTCAGTAAGATGGACTTATTCGATAAAAAATACAAAAACTCGATTTAGGGGCTGTTTAAAAATTTTGTACCCCTTGATCCAAGAACTAATTATTGGCCAATGTCACAATCTTTTGATCCATTTATTTGCATCATTCCTAAAATTCTTGTTAATTTATATCTGAAACAATCAATTAAAAATTAACAATTAAACTAATTTAAAACTTTCAAAATGCTGTAATCTAAAATAAAGAAATTTTAACACTTTCATACTCACTTTCTAGTATGTACAAAATACTGTAATATAAAATGATCAATTAAATTTAATAACGATACATTTTAGTACTTATACAATTCTATAGATAGAAGACAAAATACAATCGAAACTTGTGGGTCCTGGGATCATGAAGGACTAAATTTTATTAAAGAAGTTGGGCGCCGAATAACTATCAAAACAGGCGACACTCGAGCTTCAGCCTTTCTTATACAGAGATTAAGTATGGCTGTGCAAAGAGGGAACGTAGCAGCGATACTAGGAACGCTTCCACCGGGAAAAGCATTGGAAGAAATCTTCCTTCTGTAACCACCCTCCTCTCACCAAACTCACGCAATTTCTGCTGATTATGTTGCATATTATATAAGAAATTACGGACAACCATTCTTTTACTGTATGGTTAAAATACCTATCTGTCTGTAGTCTAAATAACAATATTATTACTATAGGTGTTATTACAAATATATTACATTGTATTTCCAATAAAAAAATAATTCTATAGATAATATAAAATAACCATTTAAAATCTTGCACTAGAGATTCTTAGTACTAACAAAATACTATAATTTAACAATCATATTAAGTAATTGATAGTATTAAAAGGTGGGAGCAATCAAAAATAACAAATTAAAAATTTTCAATGTAACTTTTTAAAACTTAAAAATTCTCATAATCTAAAATTTGATAACTAATTAATATTTTACATCTTAATTTTTAGCATGTAGTTCTATTGTTAAATAAATAATCAAAATATATTTGTTTTGTTTTTGTACTGTAAAACTAAAGTTCAAAGTTGATCTTGAGTTTTAATAACATATTATAGAAGGAATTCTTAAAATAATTTAGCATTAAAAATTGCATACCAAAGATCACTAAAATGTTAGAGCAAATTTACAATAAATTGCAGGTTTTTAACAACGAATAGTGCTCAAAATAGTACAAAATAAAACCTATTACCATTCAACTTTAGATTTAGATCAAACATAATAATGAACGATGACGTCAATATATTTGTTAAATTTTAAATGTAAAATAATTAGGCAAAAATTATAATATGTTAAAACATATTGTAAGATATATAATTTACATTGTAAGATACAGTTATATTTTGCTAAAATAGGGCATTTATAATGAAACCTCAAATTAACTGTATTTAAGATTGTACATTTTGAAGTCCAATATACAAATGCAGTTAATAAATTAAATTTGTATATCAATAATAATTTAATATTATGAACATATACACCAATTAACATCTGATGAAGATAACGTTACTTTATTAAATTGCTACGGCTTGTTTTAATTTTAATAAATAAGTACATATTCTGATCAGAAAAAAATATTTCTAAACCAATAAATTAATTTAAGAAATAATCAAAATTTTACGTTATTTTTATCAATACTGAAATGAATAATTAAAATTGTATAATCTAAGTTCATGGACTATAGACAAAGGTTCAATTAAAAATATGATAAGGTAAACATGAAGTCGTTGTAAGCATGTTTTTTTTTTTTTTTTTTTTTTACAATATTTACACATTACATTTTCATGATTTCAGTAGCATTGCCAAAAACCTTGATTAGGGGGTGAAGGGGCGTGTTTCTCTCATGGGAAAAGTTATCTTTGCCATGATTGAGTTTGTCCCAGCTAGCGATTTTGGAACCATTGATAATAGAATATTCCTGTTAAATTAACTTCCAAGTAAAATTTTACTAATACCTATGTACGTACATCCAACTGTAAAATGTAGTTTTCATTCATGAAACTTGTTTAAAATACAGATAGAAATAGACGATAAAAATATATTATATATACTTCATAATTTAGTTTATTCTGCTCGTACAGTGTATTTTAATAAACACTCTCAGCAAGGCCAGGCCAAAACGACCAGGACATCAAAAATGTTAATTTTCTCATATATGAACTATTATACACAATCTCTAATTTCCATGTATTTTGCATACACCTGTCCTGAAGTCTTTCTTTTTTTTAAAAAAAAAATGGTACATGCATGCGTAATTTTGTAAATTGAAATGCAGTATTATCAGTGATACCAACCCGTGGGAAAAACTCAATTCCGTGGGATGTTTTGACATTAATTATTCAGAATGGGATAAAAGAACTTTCGTGGAAATTGACAGCATACACGTGATTTTTCACTGTACGTCTAATCCATGCTCCATAAAACTACACATAATGAGTCATCAATAAGTGTGTCAGTGTTGTAAACTTCAGCTTCAGGCAGGCAAATCAGAGCACCGGCTTCAGGCAGGCAAATCAGAGCACCAGCTTCAGGCAGGCAAATCAGCGTATCAGCTTCAGGTAGGCAAATCAGAGCACCGGCTTTAGGTAGGCAAATCAGAGCACCAACTCCAGGCAGGCAAATCAGCATATCAGCTTCAGGTAGGCAAATCAGAGCACCGGCTTCAGGCAGGCAAATCAGCATATCATCTTCAGATAGGCAAATCAGAACACCAGCTTGAGGGAGGCAAATCAGCGTAGGGGCATCAATTAACGTAACTGTTTAGTATTAGGAATATGTGTGATGCACTGAGACATTTATCGTTTCTTATAAGTAATTCTCATTGTGCCTCTATCTTTTTACAACCAATTTTAGAAGCCGTAGTGGTTCAGTGGTAGAGCATTCACCTCTGGTGCGTGGTTCGATCCCAGCTCGCGGCAAGTGAACTTTGTGGTGGGTAAACACCGTGTGGGTGCGTTTCCCCCTGATTCTGTCGTTTCCTTTATTCAGTCCACCATTGCCTTCATTTCTCATAATCACCTTCTCCTTTAGCCTAGCCGGCACAATTGTGGGAAGTAAAACTAAAATATTTCATTTAATTTTTGAGTCTTGTCGAATTTATAGTTTTCCAGATGACGTGTCATTCCTGGTTGACTGGTCTAACTACTTTTGGGAGACGGGTCTCGAAGTTTATGGTCTGTCCCTTGATTGATTCAAATATTTTTTCTCTGGGGCCTTAGTCGGTTGATTTTGTACGTTCTAACTAAAGAATATAACTAGATGTCACTATTATTATTGTGCAAGGAATTAGTTCAACTGCAAATCTATGTTTCAAATATCTACACTTTGGAAATGATAATAAGTGTAATTTTTAAAGTTATGTTAAACTACAATAAGAATGGTGCTTTGATTTTTACAAGACTATTATTTAAATGTATGTTTCTTGTTGCTTCCAGTTATACATTTCAACAAGAACTTTAAAACTGGTTTCCATTCAATATTATGTAATCTTGTGATATATTGCCCGTGCTTGGCAGTTAAGTGTTTGTTAAATTATATATTTGAAGGTTCAGATCATTTTAATTCAGGAGGTTATTGGAAAAAACACACAAAAACATCCACGGAACAAAAGATTTCTTTCGGGATTGCTTCGGCAACTGCAACGGAGATATCCCAGTAATATCGAGGATAATTCCTAATGATTCTATAAAACTTCCAGACAACTATAAATCGCTATGAAAGGAATGGCATAACAGTGTAACAGGAAACATTTTTAAAAATATCCTACGCAATTTTGATAGCATAAATATTGATATATCAGGTAAACTTCTCTTGTCATGTTGCAAATCCTGAGACTCCCCAAAAGTCCTCTTCTTTCCAAAACCAAACAAAGATAGGATACAGACACTGTTCTATTGTTCATTCATCTAAATTCTAGACAATTGAAAATCTTTGGAATTCATCTCATTCATCACAATTATTACGATCTACTACCATCACATGCAATAGTGATTCATCCTCAATATAATCCTTCTATATCATTGATGGTGAATCAAGACTACACTGCGGACTAGAATCAGGGGCGGATCCAGGACGGACTTCTTGGGGGGGGCGGGTTGTAATACTGCCACATAGAGCTACCAAACTCTGGGATGGGTTTTTTTATATATAAAATAAGAAAAAGTTTTCTCGTCTAAGGGGGGCAATCGCCCTGATCGCCCCCCCTGGATCCGCCCCTGACTAGAACAAAATAGGAACTACATTTGGGCGCGGGCCGCGGTGGCTCAGTGGTAGAGCGTTCACCTCTGTTGTTTGGGGTCCCGGGTTCGATTTCCACCCCCTGCCAAGTGAACATTATGGTAGACAAACACCGTGTGCTTGGATTTCCTCGGTGTTCTCCCGTTTCCTCCCACTTTCTTCATTCTACCATTTCATTCATTACTCATCATCACCGTCTTCTTGAGCCTAACCAGCATAAGCGTGGGACGTAAAACTCAATGATTTCATTTCATTTTTACACTTGGGGGCCATCTACAATTTTACTTCACCTGCTAACGAGTTCGCTGAATGTACCTAAGTCATACATTTTCGGAAACTTTGATTTATTACACCTGATTCTGTTTTCTGTTTCATTATCATAGGCCAAATTAGACCCTACAGTTATGCAGATAACAACTAACAACACTTCATATTACGAAGTTTTATTAAAAAAAAAAAAATAAATTTCTTCATTTTTCGGTATTACGAACTAGATTTTTTTTCTTTTTTGGCATTTATGGCGATATTATCCCGTCACGTATGAGGGATGGACGTCCCTCGGAGATAATAACCCGAAGAAAGGGAAGAAAAAAAGATTGTGAAATGAAGGAGGAAGCCTTGGACCTGTATGTTAGGTAACATCCCGGTATTTACCTGGTATGAATGAGGAATACCTCAATCAGGTTGACTGGCCTGAAGAAGCTTTTTACACTTTTTCGACCGAGTGTCCCCACCGGGAATCGAACCCGTGACTTCTTCATTTTTATTCGAGGGCTGGATGCTATCGATGTTGTCGATAGTGAATTTAACACCAAAATTCCTCTTAATACTATTTTCTTCCATATAAAGTTTTGTTATTTACTATAAAGTTTCAATTTTAGTACATCCTAAGTAACAATATGTTCGTATTAGAATTTAGAAAAGTCACAACTTTCCATCCATTTATAAAATTGTGTTTAGCTTCTATTTGTAAAATGTATGAAGAATACACTGAGAGAGAAAAAAAAGATCATTTTTAGTCTAGCTAATGCGAAGAGGCGAAATTTAGCAGGATTTGCTATACTTGGATTATCACAGTCAAGGTTTTCTATACCAGATGACGTACAGGTTTGTTACTTTTCGAGGACCAATATGTACAGCCGGAAATAGACAGAAGTCATGTGTACCTACCGTCGACACGTGCAGGATACAGAAAGCCATAGTTATGTACGTTGAAAAACACCTGATTGAGTTCCTACGGATCCAAACACAGTTCAGAAAATCTGCATCACAACACGGAGTTTCTAGGATTGCGGTCCTCCTGCAGTGGTAGGAGCAGCCCAAGGAAAGTCGCCTATATACGGAATCTACGAATTTCCCTTCTAATTGAGCTTCATTTTTTTTTTTTTTTTTCGTGTGAATGGCACCACCAACGGTTAGGCTCTGTTGTTTTTCTTCCTTTTTTTGAGATTAAACTTTGCAAAATTGCATTATATACGAGGATCAGTCAAAACGTTTCTGGAATTTCGTCGTAACTCCTTATTACCATAATATAAGTACACATGTATTTAATCGCCTGGAAAATAGGCTTCTTTGGAACACACGGTGTAGATCGAAAACATTTTTTTTTAAATTTCGATTGACTGGGTTGCAGAAAAGTTGCCTTGTGTAGTGGTAGTCAACATAAAAAATTTGGATTCTTTTGGTCAATCCCTTCCATTGCCTCATGGGGCTTGAATATTTTTATAGCTGCGGCTATGCAACCCGCACAACACTACGAAGAAAATTGTGCTGCACGGCTATAACCTTTGGTTCTTTTTCACACTGAAGCATTCTGAGGCTGAATATAAAACACGAGAGAAAAGTGAGATCCGATATTGTTCCTATGTGATTAAAAATTATAATCAATTAGACGAAGAAATTGTGTTGATGTTTTCAAAACACATTATAAATGCAGGGCCGGCCTTAGGTGGTGCGGGGCCCGATTGGGAACATTTTGCGGGGCCCCAGGTTTGCAACTAACTTGCACCAAGGTCTGTAGAACCAATATATACGTATATACTTGGGCTCTCCCTGCTGGTGTAGTGGTTATACCCATTTTCCTTCATAACGTTTTTCCATCGGCAAAATGTTCTGGTGAGAAGGTTTACCCTGTTCATTGCTTATAGCAGCTAATTTTTCAGAGAAATAACTAAAATGGATATGCAGACAATGAATGAACTTTAAAATACATATTTCACCCTTGTGTCTCGCAATTTTTCAAGAAGGTTCTGTACCGGTATTTCATAATTTTCTTATCTTACAAGTAAACTAATTGATCTAGTTTCTTGACCAAATTTGGCAGAAAAGTGTGGAATATCAAGAAACGAGCGTAAGAAAAACTTAAACTGCTTCCGTCCATAAAGAAGGGCCGCAGTGGCCAAAATCAGATTGATCGGAATAATGCAGAATAATGTGTTTCAAGTTGTGAAAATTTCATTTTATCAGTAAAACAGGTAAAAGGGTGAAAAAAAACCGTCCTGAATAAATTTCAAGATTTAAACTACAATTATCTCTTTTAAATATTGTGAGCATGTATAGTGCTGCCAAAATGTCTTGAGCCCTGGCAAATATGCGAACTAATGCTCACACTCTCGACACAACCACGGTTGAGCCAATAAGGACTTAGCTGTTGCTAAGCGAGAGAGTCTTAGCCAAAGGAAGTGAAATTTCTTCAGCCGATAGCAGCGCTCGGAACGGAAGGCTAGGTGTCAAGTCAATGTGGTATATCTATAGCGGTAATTTTATTTTAGAGTTGGCTGCTATTCCCACTCAAATGTATATTTCTGGTTACTTACTGCTTCCTTGAATAGTTGAACTTCACCAATAGCTATATTAACAAAGTGAGAAGTTCAGTTCGTTGTACGCTGTAAATAAAAATATTGTTCTTATATAAAATCTGTAAATGTTTACATTATAGTAATTTATTTATTTATTTATTCGATGAGTTTGCAAATCAACGAATTCAATATTCATACCATATTTTCTATGCAACATTATTCAAGAGATACGTTATACACAACAATCCTGTAGGTAGAGACACAATTATCAGCTTAAGGCAAGCAAATCAGCATATCAGCTTCAGGCAGGTAAATCAAAGTATCAGTTTCAGACAGGAAAGTGAGGGTTAGCTTCATGCAGGGAAATCAGAGTATCACTTTCAGGCGGGGAAATCAGCGTATCAGCTTCAAGAAGAGAAATCGGAGTATCAGCTTCAGGCAGGGAAATCAGTGTATCAGCTTTAAGCAGGGAAATCAGCGTATCGGGTTCAGGCAGAGAAATCAGCGTATCAGCTTCAGGCAGAGAAATCAGCGTATCAGCTTCAGGCATAGAAATCAGCGTATCAGCTTTAGTCAGGGAAATCAGTGTATCAGCTTCAGGCAGGGAAATCAGAGTATCAGCTTCAGGCATAGAAATCAGCGTATTAGCTTTAGTCAGGGAAATCAGCGTATCAGCTTCAGGCAGGGAAATCAGCGTATCGGCTTCAGGCAGGAAAGCAGCGTATCAGCTTCAGCCATAGAAATCAGCGTATCAGCTTTAGTCAGGGAAATCAGCGTATCGGCTTCAGACAGGGAAAGCAGCGTATCCGTTTCAGGCAGGGAAATCAGCGTAGTGATTTGTATTAACTTATTAACTTATTAAGTTAATAAGTATTAACTTATTAACCTGTTTATTATTAAGAATTTTCGTGACTCATTGAGACTTTTGTTGTTTCTTCTAAATAATTCTCATTGAGTCCCTGTCTTTCTACCACAAACTTTAAAAGCAACGGTGGCTCAGTGGTAGAAAGCTTATCTAACTCTGGTTAGATTCCAGCTCGTGCCAAATGAACTTTGTACTGGACACACAGTTTTACTTGAGGCTCCTCACTTTCTTTTCGAATTCTTCATTCCGCCATTTCATTCGTTCTTATCATCATCGTCTCCCTTACTTAGCCTCGGTGCAAAATTGTGGGACGTTAAACAAAAAAAAAAAATTCACAATCAACATTACAAATATCCTATCCAAAATAGCGTGACTGACAGACTGACATATTTTCCTTTTTATGATTATCATTCTTCCACCCAGCTTAAAGATGTTTTTCAGCCTCACTAATAATCACGATTCAGAACTTTCCAATGAGACATTATTTGATGTCACACTTGACTACACTATGTGTTTGGCTGAAACAATATAAATAATCTAGAATTCAAGTGAAAAATTAAGCACAGAAATAGGTTAATGCTTTTCTTTAAAAAAAAAAAAAAAAAAGTTCACAATTTAAGATAAACGCCATCGAGCACAGGTAGGGTTTACAACGACACGAGAAGATACATCAGTTTTACGTCATCGTTTTGAGATAAGAAATACTTAGCTCTTGTCTCATAGGCAACGCTAAACACAGCATATCTAGCTTATTAGAAAAAGAAAGGAAGGAAGGGAGGAATTAATGCCCCTCCCCCGTGAGTTTGAGATGTCCTTAATTTTCAGCTTCAGGTAGCAGGGACGTACGCAGGAGGTGGGTCCTGGGGGTCCGGACCCCTCCCCCGAAATTTCGATTTGTGTATAAATTTAACCTAATTTTAGAAGCAATTTTAGGAATTTTAATATAAAATACCCTCATATTAAGTTTGGATCCCTTGAGAAATAAATTCCTGCGTACGCTACTGTCAGGTAGGCAGATCAGAACACCAGCTTCAGGCAGCAAAACAGCGTAGGGACATCTGTTAACGTAACTGTTTACTATTAGGAATATGTATGACGCACTGAGACATTTGTCGTTCCTTATAAGTAATAATTCTCATTGTGCTTCTATCTTTCTACAACCAACTTTAGAAGCCGTACTGGCTCAGTGGTTAAGCGTTGATCTCCGATGTGTGCTTCGATTCCAGCTTGGGCCAAGTGAAGTTTGTGGTAGACAAACACCGTGTGGGTGGGTTTTCTCTGAGTTCTCCCGTTTCCTTCCACTTTATTAATTTCACCATTGCACTGATTTCTCATCATCACCTTCTCCTTTAGCCTACCCGGCATAATATGGAACTTAAAACTGAATATTTAATTCCATTTCATTTTAGGGTCTTGTCATGTTTATTGGTTTGCCGCGGTCATTCCAGATGACGTGTCATTCCTGGTTCATTGGAATAACTGCTTTTGGGAGATGGGTTATAGAACAAGGGTGCCGATTTCTCTTTAAATTTGGGGAGCCCATTCAGATGCAGAAGGTATATATATATGAAGATTTTAAGACAAATTGCACTCAAATTATGCCAAATATTGTATATTCATAAATACAATAGGGGACTCACATGAGCTTTGGGGGGGGGCGGGCCCCCTCGGCCCCCCAGAATCGGCGCCCTTGGTCACGAAGTTCGTGGTCTGTCCCTTGATTGACGCAAATATTTTTTGTCTTGGGTCTTACAAGTTAGTCGGTTGATTCTGTACGTTCTAACCCCAAAAAAATATAACTAGATGTCAACATTAAAGGTACGTAAGGAATTAGTACAATTGCAAATCTATATTTCAAATATTTACAATTTGGAAATGACAGTAAGTATATTTTCAAAGTTATATTAAACTGCAATAAGAACTTTGCGTTGATTCTTACGAGGCTAGTATTAAAATGTACGTTTATTATTGCTTCCAGTCATAAAAAGTTGAGATCTTTTTAATTTTAGCGGGACTGCTTTGGCAACTAAAACGGAAATATCCAACAATATCGGCGATAATTCCTACAGATTCAATAAAACCTCCATTCAACTATTAATCGCAATGAGAGGAATGGCATAACAGTATAGCAGCAAACCATTTTTTTAAAGAAAAAATCTTACGTAATTTTGATACTAAATATTGATATATCAATGAAATATATTTTCTCAACCCCCAGATCCTTTCGGGAAGTCCTCATCTTCCCAAAACCAAATAAAATAGAATACAGACGCTATTTTATTGTTCATTCACCTAAATTCTGGACAAGAGTAAATCTTTGAAAACGATACATACACTGTCTTCTTTATTCACCTAAATTCTAGAGAAGGGGAAATCTTTGAAGAGATACAGACACTGCTTTTTGTTCATTCACCTAAATTCTAGACAAGGGGAAATTTTTGAAAGGGATACAGATACTGTCTTATTGTTCATTCACCTAAATTCTAGACAAGGAAAAATCTTTGAAAGGGATAAAGACACTGTCTTATTGTTCATTCACCTAAATTCTAGACAAGGAAAAATCTTTGAAAGGGATACAGACACTGTCTTGTTGTTCATTCACCTAAATTCTAGACAAGGAAAAATCTTTGAAAGGGATACAGACACTGTCTTGTTGTTCATTTACCTAAATTCTAGACAAGCAAATATATTTGAAAGGGATACAGACACTGCCTTATTGTTCATTCACCTAAATTCTATACAAGGAAAAATCTTTGAAAGGGATACAGACACTGTCTTGTTGTTCATTCACCTAAATTCTAGACAAGGAAAAATCTTTGAAAGGGATACAGACACTGTCTTGTTGTTCATTTACCTAAATTATAGACAAGGAAAAACCTTTGAAAGGGATACAGACACTGTCTTGTTGTTCATTCACCTAAATTCTAGACAAGGAAAAATCTTTGAAAGGGATAAAGACACTGTCTTGTTGTTCATTTACCTAAATTCTAGACAAGGAAAAACCTTTGAAAGGGATACAGACACTGTCTTATTGTTCATTCACCTAAATTCTAGACAAGGGGAAATCTTTGAAAGGGATACAGACACTGTCTTGTTGTTCATTCACCTAAAGTCTAGACAAGGAAAAATCTTTGAAAGAGATACAGACACTGTCTTATTGTTCATTCACCTAAATTCTAGACAAGGAAAAATCTTTGAAAGGGATAGAGACACTGTCTTGTTATTCATTCACCTAAATTCTAGACAAGGAAAAATCTTTGAAAGGGATAGAGACACTGTCTTGTTATTCATTCACCTAAATTCTAGACAAGGAAAAATCTTTGAAAGGGATACCGACACTGTCTTGTTGTTCATTCACCTAAATTCTAGACAAGGAAAAATCTTTGAAAGGGATACAGACACTGTCTCGTTGTTCATTTACCTAAATTTTAGACAAGGAAATATCTTTGAAAGGGATACAGACACTGTCTTATTGTTCATTCACCTAAATTCTAGACAAGGAAAAATCTTTGAAAGAGATACAGACACTGTCTTGTTGTTCATTCACCTAAATTCTAGACAAGGAAAAAACTTTGAAAGGGATACAGATACTGTCTTATTGTTCATTCGCCTAAATTCTAGACAAGAAAAAAATCTTTGAAAGGGATACACTGTCTTGTTGTTCATTCATCTAAATTCTAGACAAGGGGAAATCTTTGAAAGGGATACAGACACTGTTTTATTGTTACATATAACAGGGATTCGTTCTTAATATAATCTTGTATATTAGTGATACTCAATCAAGACTGCACTGCGGATCAGCAGAAAATAAGAACTATACTTGGTTACCATCTCCAATTTTATTTGACCTGCTGACGAGTTAACTTAATGTGCCTAAGTTATACATTTTCTGAATCTTGGATCTATTCTCGTATGTCGTTTCTTGTTTTATTAGCCTAGGCCAAATTTGAGCCTAGGGTAACGTAATGTAACGAAAATTTTAGTCTCGACCAAGGAATATTATGCCGAATATTATGGTCTTTCTGTTATGGAGTTTTTTAAAACTAAATTTCTTCCTTTCTTAGGAATAAGGATTTAGATTTCTGGGCTTTCGGAATCTAAGTTTATGTTAGAAAGTTACGTATGATGGAGACGTCCCTCGGCGATCAATCTATCCGTGGAAAGAAAAATAAGAAAAGATTGGGGAGGGAAGTGGCCTGCTACCTGTATGTTCGGCATCATCCCGGCATTTGCCCGGTGTGAATGAGGAAAACCCACAAATACAACCTCAATCAGGATGGCTGTCTGAAAGAGTTTTTACACTTTTTGGACCGAGTGTTCCCACCGTGTATTATATATATTATAATGCTATAGTATTTATAATAAGTCTATTCAATAAACATAAGTTGTTAATAAGCAAATCTAATACATTTTAGCATATATTTCGAAGAACAGAGGACCCTTCGAAAACCCAGGACGCAATTGTCCTCGCTTTTACCCTCCGTTGCGCTCGGCCATGATTTAAGGCCAACTTCCATGTCTCTAATTTGATTCAAATTTCAAAAATACTATCTCTACCTAAAAGTAAATAAATAAATAATATTAAAAAATAAAAAATGGAAGAAACAAGTTGAAATCTTTTGGCTCCTGACACTCGTTTATACAGAAATTATTTCATAGATATAACCTACAGATAAAACGTTTTCGTTTTATCCCTTTCTGATTATGAACAATATTTTTTAAAACAGAAATTAAAATCGGTCATGAATTTAACACCAAAATTTCCCTTAATACTATTTCCTTCCTTATTAATTTTGATCATATACTATAAAGTTCTGATTTTAGTATATGCTAATTAAAAAATATGTTTGTATTAGCATTTACAAAAGTTACACCTTTCCATTTATAAAACTGTGTTTAATTTCTGTTTCTAAAATGTATGATGAATACATTGTGAGGAAACTAGATGATTTTTAGTCTAGGAAATTCGGAGAGGCAAAATTTATCAGAATTTTCTGTACCTGGCTTATCACACACAGTTTTCTGTACCAGGTTACGTACAATCTGGCTTAGCGAGGACCAATATGTACAGCCGAAAATAGACAGAAATCATGTGTGTCCTCCGAGGGATGTGCAGGATACAGAAAACCATAGTTATATGCTTTGATAACCATTATCTGATTGAGTACAGATCCAAACACAGTCCAGAAAATCGGCAACGTAACACCCTTTTATTCCTAGGATTGCTGCTCTCCTTCAATGGTATGAATGGCTCCAGGAAAGCCGACTATAGTCGGAATCTACGAATTTTCAATCTAAATGGGCTCGATTTTTGTCTCCGTGTGAATGGCACAACGAACGGTTATGCTCTGGTGTATTTAGACACTTCTTCAGGTTAAACTTTGAATAATTACATTATTTATACATTTCTAAACATACAGATTTCTTTTTGAAAACAGTGGTTGTACCCGCAAGCCTTCGATTTATCTGCATAGTGCCTGCATCCTAACAATATATCTTGGTGACAGGTAAGAGGCTGCACAGGTTGTGACAACTATTAGCCTAACTGAACTATCAGGTTGTAGCGTGAGAGACATTTACGCGTCTTGCTTTTATAATAATAACAATAATAAAATATTCTCAACTAGATTTTTATGCAACCCTCAACACTTTAATGTTTTGTAGCAAAGGATCATTAGAACATAATTCGAGTATACTGAGAAAAGAAAGTTGATTCTTTTAGTGTGAAAAATCCGGAAGGCAAAATATAGCAAGATTCTGTATCATACACAAGATTTTTTGAACCAGACTACGTACAGGATTGTTGCTTAGGCACTAGATCTACCAATCTGTACAGCCACAAATAAACGATAATCATCTGTGTCCTTTGTCGACACATGAAGAATACAGAAAATCTTGGTTATGTCCTTTGATAAATATTATCTGGCTGTATATAGGCACTACTAATCCCGGAAAATCTGCAATACCATACAGAATTTCTAGGTTTGGTTGATAAGCATTATCTAGTTGTGTATGGGTACTACACAATCCAAAAACTCTGCAACTCCACACAGAATTTTTAGGATTGGTTAATAAACGTTATCTAGTTGTGTATGGACCCTACACAATCCAGAAAAATCTGCAATACCACACAGAATTTCTTGGATTGGTTAATAAGCGTTATCTAGTTGTGTCTGGGCACTGCACAATCCAGAAACTCTGCAACTCCACACAGAATTTCTAGGATTAGTTGTTAAAGCGTTATCCAGTTGTGTCTGGACACTACACAATCCAGAAAAGCTGCAGAATTTCTAGGATTGGTTGATAAGCGTTATCTAGTTGTGTATGGGCCCTACACAATCCAGAAACTCTGCAACTCCACACAGAATTTCTAGGATTGGTTGATAAAGCGTTATCCAGTTGTGTCTGGACACTACACAATCCAGAAAAGCTGCAACACTACACAGAATTTCTAGGATTGATCATTAAACGTTATCTGGTTGTGTATGGACCCTACACAATCCAGAAAAATCTTCAATACCACACAGAATTTCTTGGATTGATTGATAAGCGTTATCTAGTTGGGTCTGGGCACTACACAATCCAGAAAAGATGAAACACTACACAGAATTTCTAGGATTGGTTCATAAACGTTATCTAGTTGTGTATGGACCCTACACAATCCAGAAAAATCTGCAATACCACACAAAATTTCTACGATTGGTTAAAAACGTTATCTAGTTGTGTATGGGCACTACTCAGTCCGGAAAATCTGCAACACCACACAGAATTTCTAGGATTGGTTAGTAAACGTTATCCAGTTGTGTCTGGGCACTACACAATCCAGAAAAGATGAAACACCACACAGAATTTCTAGGATTGGTTCATAAACGTTATCTAGTTGTGTATGGACCCTACACAATCCAGAAAAATCTTCAATACCACACATAATTTCTTGGATTGATTGATAAGCGTTATCTAGTTGTGTATGGGTACTACTCAGTCCGGAAAATTTGCAACATCAAACAGAATTTCTAGGACTGGTTCATAAGCGTTATCCAGTTATGTCTGGGCACTACACAATCCAGAAAAGCTTCAACACTACACAGAATTTCTAGGAATGGTTAATAAACGTTATCTAGTTGTGAATGGACCCTACACAATCCACAAAATCTGCAACACCACACAGAATTTCTAGGATTGGTTGATAAACGTTATCTAGTTGTGTATGGACCCTGCACAATCCAGAAAAACCTGTAATATCACACAGAATTTCTAGGATTTATTGATAAACGTTATCTAGTTGTGTATGGGCCCTAGACAATCCAGAAAAAAGCTGTAATACCAAACAGAATTTCTAGGATTGGTTGATAAACGTTATATAGTTTTGTATGGGCATTACTCAGTCCGGAAAATCTGCAACACCACACAGAATTTCTAGGATTGGTTGATGAACGTTATCTAGTTGTGTACGGGTACTACACAGTCCAGAAAAATTGCAACACCACACAGAACTTTTAGGATTGCAGTCTTCCTGCCGTGATAGAGGCAGCGCCAGGAAAGCCGTCTGTTGTCGGAATCTACGGATTTTCCTTCAAAATATCCTTGATTTTCTCTCCGTGTTTCTGACTATTTAGCGGATGTTTTTCTTTAAAACTAGATCAACACTCGTTTATGTATTAAATCGAAAGTATTATTAAAAAGAATTTCGCTTCGTTATTGAATTCCAAACTAGCAAAACACCACAAAGAAGATAGCTATTAAAGAAATCAATTGCTTAATATTTTATAATTATCTTATTTCTAATCTTACAATATTTCTAGTAATTTATCGAGCGTTTTCGGCAGTGTGCTAATTTTATTTTTATTTTTTTAAAAGTTACAATGTAGGGACGAATTCACAAAGTAACCATTCTAACATTTTTCAGCTGTAACGCAAATACTAACACAACACTGAAATTAGTTGCGCTTGCTGGGAATCGAACACAAGATTCCTCAGAAGAAGGAGCAGTATGCACCGATTTCGCTGTAAGATAGTGTTAAAGGATTTTAAAATTTGTGCAATTATACATTGAATATATCTTTCAACAATACAAAATATAAAGTGCAAAAACTACGTGAACACAATATAACGCGACACAAAGAATATTAAAAGCGACTTAAGAGGCAACAGGTGCCGTTATCCGGTTTCTACATATGAATACGTTTCCCTAACGCACAAGAGACCAGAGGGTGCGTGAGTATTTCCCGGATGCAGGGAACAGATTCACGCTTTCCGTTTCCGAAATAAAGAAAGAAAAGGGGAGTTAGGATATTTTTGTTACAAAGACGTATATATAAAAAGATAATTTTGTTCATATCTACTCTAATAATAATAATAATAATAATAATAATAATAATAATAATAATAATAATAATAATAATAATAATAATAATAATAATAATAATTATTATTATTATTATTATTATTATTATTATTATTATAAGAAGAAGAAGAAGAAGAAAAAGAAGAAGAAAGTTGTATGTTTGTGTGCGTCTTTGTCCGTTAAATATATGATCAATAAACAAACAAAATTGTGATCTAAAACTTGCGTGAGCAAGATTTAAAAAATTATCAAAAATTGACTGCAAATTCTGAGTTCTTACCTTGTTATTATTAATTTTTTGGTCACAGTCATTTAAAATATAATTATATATTTTTCGTAATCAATCGCAATTGATCGAAGATTACAATTAGAGCAAATGTTTATTAATAATTCATATTTTCACCGAGTTAGACGTTCAACAATGTAACACAACAATCGTCTTTTTTAAAATATTTCCTGCGCTTAATGTCATTAGTTTTAATGGCTGATATTCAATGGTAATGTCACTTCTTACAAGAATGTCTGGTAGTTAAAAAAAAACTTGAATGTAGTGCTTAGAAACACTATTTTTTCAGTTAACTTGTTTGCAGTTTTGTGTTCATTTTCCACCACCAAAGCTAAACAAGATCTGATTCTATGGTTCAATGTACAATCCTAAAATGAAGAGCTCCCACTGAGAATCGAACACGCGTCTCTCTCGCCAAGAACGATTATTATTATTATTATTATTATTATTATTATTATTATTATTATTATTATTATTATTATTATATTATTATTATTATTATTATTATTATTAGTAGTAGTAGTAGTAGTAGTAGTAGTAGTAGTAGTAGTAGTGACTAGTGAATTTTATAATATTGTAACGTTATTACGTCCATCCGTTACTCAAGAAGATAAGACTCGAATTCTATTTTTTCTAATACACAGCTAGAGCAATTATCGTTACCGATGGGATGAACCGGTTAACATCTTAATGGATAATGATAACTCTAATGGTGGATATTAAAATATCTGATTCATTCATTAAAGAATGGTTTGCGTAACGCCAATATTCAAACTTGAAAATATTTAAGAGTAATGGGTTTGCTAAACATCTAGGCGAGAACATTTAGATAACGTTATCATATTCATTATTGTAAACGCATTCCCTTTCATAAATGTACGTATCGCGTGTTTAACTCTCTTCAGCAGTTTATTATTATTATTATTATTATTATTATTATTATTATTATTATTATTATTATTATTATTATTATTATTATTATTATTTCCAATAGACAGCTAGAGTACTTATTTTGGCTGAGTTGTTTAATGAAGTCACTCCGTTAACATTTCTCCAGGTGTAAGGGTGACGATATCGGTTAATATCCATACCTCGTTAAAATGCTATAACATTCCCTAGCCTCTATGCAACCTGCACAGTAGCAAAGAAATATTGGTTGCCTATGACAAAAGGATACGGAATTGCGTGACCACCTTTGCTATCTTTAGCAGTCTATTATATTATTATTATTATTATTATTATTATTATTATTATTATTATTATTATTATTATTATTATTATTATTATTATTATTATTATTGAGACAGAAGTTGAAATAAACTTAATAATAAGCTGGCAAATAACTTTTACACAATTGATTTCGGATTTAGATTTCTGAACTCTCGGCATCTCAACCATATTAGCCTGTCACGTTTGAGGGTGACGTTCCTCTGCGATCACACTGCCCGGGAAAAGAGAAGGAAGGAAGCGGTCTGAGGCTTGTATGTTAGGTACCATCCCAGCATTAGCCGGGTGTGAATGATAAAAACCGAAGAAAACCTCACTCAGAGTATCTGGCCTGAAATAGCTTTTACACTTCTTCGACCGCCACCGGGAATCGAACCCGGGACCGCTCGCACCAAAGACGAGAGGATTAGCGACTACGCTACGCGGGGCCACTTTTACACAATTGGGATCGAATGTAATATAATGGATAAGCTATGTTGTTGCACACCAAAATCAAAAATCCGACACATAATTTTAAAATATCTTTGAGCTTACAAAGGATATTGTTATAATAACGTTATTATTACATCTAACTGTTCGATATTTTAATTTAAGTTCGTAATAACTCAACAAACAGTGAAATGGCAGCGTGCGTATTGAGAAAATATATATATTGTCTAAAATATAGATTTCAGAGATCACTTCCGTCAGTACATTTCTGATATACACATCTTGAGCACAGAAGATCGTGGTTCGATTTCCTATGAATTATTGTGTATTTTAGTTAATAATACGTCGTACTATTTTGAAATTATTCAAAAACAATTGATTGAATACTATACTAGGACTTGATTGAGTACTAGGATTGAATACTAGACTTGATTGAATACTAGAGCTAGACTAAGAAGAAACAAAAACAAAGTCAGCAAAGACTTAACGAAATCGAAGAATATAGTTTTATTTTTAAAAAATAATAGTAATGAAATTTATTTTAGTATGCGTATTTATTTAGTTTATAAGATTTTAAGTTTCTACTTTGGTCACTTTTCCGTCACGCAGATAGCAGGTAGTGTCTCAAAATAACATTTAAGACGATTTGATTTGAGTGATGTGATATGACTTTCAGTTTAGAGTCCCTTTCTGTATGGAGGGTATATGAGACTTGAAGACTATATGAGACAGCTTAACGTGTTATCCGAACCAGATTAGTTCCCGCTAGGAATCGAACCCTGGTTTCCCATGCCAAAGACGTGTACGTTAACTAGGGATGGGGGGCGCGGTGGCTCAGTGATAGAGCGTTCACCTCTGGTGCTTGGGGTCCCGGGTTCGATCCCAGCCCCCGCCAAGTGAACTTTGTGGTGGACAAACACCGTGCTCGTGGGTTTTCTCGGGGTACTCCCGTTTCCTCCCACTTTCTTCATTCCACCATTTCACTCATATCTCATTATCACCGTCTCCTTTAGCCTAACCGGCATAACCGTGGGACGTAAAACTCAAAGATTTCATTTCATTTTTTAACTAGGGATGCGCACGAGACGAGTCGAGACAGGATTTTCCTGACAAAATTCGAATCGAGACACGGCTCTTCCAATAGAGAAATATACATTTTTCGAGTCGAGACATCACTTTTACAGCACATTTTCGAGACGAGACAGCCACAAATCTTGTCTCGTGCGCATCACTAACGTTAACCAATTAGGCACGAGGTAGCGAACATTATAGACGAATTACATTGCTGTCAACACATACAAATTTTCTTGGTCCAGTAATTACGGGAGAAGGCCTTTCTACCGGGATTTCTGCAGAAGCTTATTACTACGATAACATTTAGTCCTTGAAATGTGTGCGTTTGCAATATTTTTGCTACTGAACCCAATGCCATTTGTGATCCATTTCCGGTATCCTCTGTAATTACTAATCCAGATATTTATATCGGATACAAACCTGAGTAGTGGTTCGGATTCTCCTTATGTTCCTAAGTAACCAAAAGAGACATTATACTGAAATTAACCCAATAATAGCCTGATCTATGTAAAACTGTGTATGTGACATAATAACTCTTGAACCTCCCGACCAATCTCGATCAAGTTTTCAACATAGATGAGGTTGGGGCCTGGAATGGTTTTAATCGTTTCACTTTGACGGTAGAACTTAGGGGAGGGAGTAGATTGGAGATATGTAAAAATGATCGAAAATGACCTATATTCATGTCGAATTGATAGTTATCGAGGTAGCTGAGATGAACAGTGGCACTTCCGATGCCGTTTAAATCCAAATTCAGCCCCGCGGCTTGGAGGAGGAGGAGGATATATATATATATATATATATAAATGATTGAAAATAACCGATATCAAAGAGCGCTTTATTAATAATAAAAAGTGACTGTCTAACCGAACATATTACTAAGTTTTCCTATTTTAAGACAGCGTAGCGAGGAACTGACCTAGTAAAAAACTAAATTTAAAAATAATAAAAAATACCTAAGCTTGTTAAAGATTGTTAAGTAAATCACGTGAAGCGTACTTTATGAATGGACGGACAATGCGTTTATATAATAAGGATTAAAAATGTATAAATATGTTTACCTAGATATTTATGCAACCTGCAACTCTTAAATGTTTCTCAGGTTTGCATATCAGTGTTTAGGCTACACACGTACGTTTACGAATGAATGGAGTGTGGATAGCCTTCGTTAACATCACCGTTATCCATGAAAACGTTAACTGATTGACTTCATGATCAAACTCGGCCGAGATAATTATTCTAGCTGTCTATTGAAAAAGTAGAATTATCGTTATCAAGAGTTATCGTGCACAATAACGAATGAATCAAGTAACATGCCAATCTTATAAGATACTCCTGCATGATCCTAATGAACATTATTGGAAAATAGCATTGAGTGAATAAAGATCCATTTTATTTTTATCCATTTCCAGTGGCGGATCTACTCTGGGAACGGGGAGGACTAGTTTTTTTGAGTGAGAAAAATAATTGAAGCTATAATTTAAATATTTTTGAAAAATTTATAGTAAACTCGTGATATACCTATCATCGTCTTGATTCTGTCTCCTTTCCCCAGTTTTTATCTACTATATCCGCCACTATCCATTTCCCAAAGATCCTGATTTCTCACTTTGTTCTCGGATTACCCAACGCTTTATGGTACACAAGCGATTCCTCTAATCTCATTCATCTTAAGTGGCTCAATTCGAACATTATGTGACACTTGGTTTCGTAGTTCTGTATTTCTAATTTACGTGACTTTCTCAAACTATTCAACTATTATTAATATTATATTAGCGCACAGTAGGACTTAGAAGATGTACTGTTACTACATCCATCCGTCCGTTAATCCACACAATAACTCTTCAATGAAAGCGAATTTACATTTTTTTTTTTTTTTTTTGCAACAGACAACTAGAGTAATCATTTCGACCAAATTTGTTAATGAAGTCAATCAATTAAAGTTTTCATGGGGAACGGCAATGATAACGCTGGATATCTATACCTTGTTTAAAAAAGCTATAACATTTCCTCGTTTCTATGCAACCCGCAAAGTAGGAAAGAAATGTTGGTTGTCTCTAATAAAAGGATACGGAATCGTGGGTCCCTTTGTACTATCTTAGAGCAGATTATTATTATTATTATTATTATTATCATTATTATTATTATTATTATTATTATTATTATTATTATTATTATTATTATTATTATTATTTATTTTAGTTTCAATTTGTACTAGCCATGCTAAACGAGTCGAGACGGATTCCACAGTTTAGAATCGAATTTGACATCATGATGTCATAGGAATCGAATCTATAGCTATTAGCATGTATGAAAATTTAAGTGTTAGTTTAAACATTTTCTAAAAATTAATTTTATATAATTTCATAGTCTGTAATATATGAACCATTAATAAGTGAGATTCGAGGAATCAGAGCTTGAGAAACATAATATATATTAGTTGCTTGGATTAGAATTAAATATTCCATTCAGCATAGTGGATGTACAGTTTAACGTGGGATCCGAACCACAAGCTCCGACCGGAAATCATAGCCAGGTGTCCCACGCCGAAGGTACCTACGCTAACCATATAGTTACGAAAAAATTCAACATTATTGTTATTATTATTATTATTATTATTATTATTATTATTATTATTATTATTATTATTATTATTATTATTGAAATGAAAAATGAAATGAACTCTAAGTTTTACGTCCCACATTTATGCCGGCTAGGCTAAAGGAGACGGTGATGAGAAATAAAAACATGTTGCAGTGAAGAAAGTGTGACGAAACGGAGAACCCCGAGAAAAGCCACGGACACGGTCACTTGGCGCGATCTAAGATCGAACCAAGGATCCCATGCACCAGACATGAATGCTCTACCACTGAGCCACCGGCGCCTTTTATTATTATTATTATTATTATTATTATTAGTAGTAGTAGTAGTAGTAGTAGTAGTAGTAGTAGTAGTAGTAGTAGTAGTAGAAGTAGTAGTATAGTAATAGTACACAATCTCTAGCAACAAGCCTAAAACCAACTACAGAGGTTTAGGGGGGCATGAATATGTTAGGGGGGCCAAGTTATTAAAAATTCTCTTACAAATATCTAAATTGTGTTTTTTGTATTGTGGTCTGGAGGGGCTACGAAAAGTTTAGGGGGCCAGGCCCCCTAGCCCCCTCTAGTTGCGGGCCTGCCTAGCAATTACTCATACTTTTCCTTTATACACGTTCATAAACATTTCTTAATTCAGTTAATCATACGATTAAGAAAAGAGAAAACACTAAAATCTTAGAAGGTCTTAACGGGAATCAAACCGAACACCGAGTGCTTTACGAATCACCAACCACGTCATCTTGACTTCCAAAGTAATTGAAAGTAATTTTCTAATTACGCGAATGAAAAAAAAAATTAATATAATTGTTTTGTTAGTACCTGCCACTTTGAATATTACTTGTGTCAAACAGATGTCAGTTCTTTCCAAAATTTAAAAATGAAACAAAAAAAAAAAAAGTTTCAAAGTATATTACGGTTTAAATTTTTGCTAGAGAAAATTTATTAGATTATATTACGTTGCTTTTAGTTACTAGGGGAACATAAGACTAAATGCTGCTAGGATTTACAGACATTTAATAGTAAAGCGTACAATGAAATAACGAAATGAGAAAACTTGAAATATATGTCCACGGAAACTAATACATCGAAATTGTGTGAAATCCAATGCTTTCTTTGTGACTTTTTTATAGTTTTAAAAATTCTACAACTAAAGAAAATAGCTTAATCTAATAAAGTCACTGTGTAACGTGCTTGTGGTAGAAACGGTAAAAAGAGATATTCTATTCTGTTCCATAAATAATATAAACTGCTATATTTTCTCGCGGTATATCACGGTACACCGTTTGGTTCCACCGGTTGGTACCGTCACGGTACACCGTTTGAAATTGGTAGACCATGGATTTATATTGAGAGCTACTAAAGTACCTCCTTAAATTTAGACAAAATTTCATTCGTAATCAATATTCCCTGAAATATGACTGACAGCTAATTTCTTGGTAGAACAAACTTTATAAAAATAAAATACACAGTAAAAAGAAAAAAGGACGCATGTGCCGTACGTAAAAACGTAGGTTACAGTTGTAAATCGTGCAGTTTTTGAGTTTAACGTGTAGCAAACGTATAACTGAAGAAGTATATTTTATACGTACTTTCCGTTCGAACGATAGAACTGTATATAGGCGCTCAGGATAACACATACAGATGGGCATATGTAACATATAGCTGACGTATGTATACATATGTAATATAAGGAATATATGTAATAAGTAGTATTTAAATGCTATACATCTTGCAACGGCATGGTATAACATTTAAGCATGTGGATAACGTATGCTACACTGAGAAAAAATGTATGTGGCCTACATAAAATCGTATTTTACATTTGTAAATCCTGTAGTTTTTGGATTTAACGTATAACTGAAAACGCATCTTTTATAGTTTTTTTCTGTATAAGTGTTCCACTGTACGTACTTTCCGTATGAAACAATATAGGCGGTCAGGATCTCACATACAAATGGACGTATATAACATATAGCTGACGAAGGTAACATAAGTATATGCATGTGATATACGGAAATCTGATAGATGTCAGACATCCTGCAACGGCATGATGTAACATCTAAGGTCAGTGCCTATGTAGCATACGGATAACGTATGCTCCGTACTGATTTCTGTAGTAAGCAAGAGGATTCCGTATATTTCTAAAATATACCGCTGTCCGGAGAACGGATTTTTCTCGGTGTGCGTACTACTTTCTATAGTAAATATAAGGATTCCGTATTTATTGAACAATTACCAGATACAGCTCAGAGGCCATTTTATACTGGATATCTGACAACAGCAATAATAATGGAAAGGATATGGGAAGGTATCGGCCAGGGCCTAGGTACCATCCTTGCATTTGCCTCGTAGGACTAAGGAAAAGCCTGGAAAACCCCAGTCAGGATGGTCAACAGTGGGAATCGAACCTACGACTTCCCAATGCGAAGCCAACACTCTACCACTTGAACTACTTCACTCTGTTAAACTATTCTATTCTGTTCTATAAATACAAACTTCTATGCTTTCTCCAGGGAGATGAATAGATCTGTCGCTGCACACCGTTTGAAACTGGAATACCATATATGTATATTAAGAGCTAATAAAATGAAGGGTGTGAGGCAAGAACATGGTAACTCACGATTTTATTGTTTTAAGATATTAGACGTTTTCTGCTGCACAATTCATTTTCAAAGTCGGAAATCTGATTTTTCACATAAGACTATACATGAAAGATTAACGGAGAAAGGTTAAGCGAAGCGGTATGCGTTGCTCTCTATCAGGTGCTGCAAAATGTAAGAATTGCAAAATTGTGGGTTACCATGTTCTTGCCTCACATCCTTCAAATAGTTCCTTAAATTTAGGCAAAATTACATTCGTAACCACTATTCCCTGAAATATTGGACAACTAATTTCATGGTAGAACATACTTTATAAATATAAATTATTATTATTAAAAAATGTAAATTTAAATTAAAATGAAAAGGACAGTAATTATTACCATGTAACTATAATTTCTTACGCATGTGGAATTTTGTAACAGTAATAAAAATCACGCATCGTGTGCCTACATCTCACGATATGACGGAAAATATACTTTTACCGATTGAAACTTCATCCGGCTTTAATAAGATGTTTTGACTAAATAGAGATAAATTTCAATTTGAATCTAGTGTTAAAGAAATCATTTTAATTATTTCTTCTTATTTATTTATTTTTTTAATAAGATAATACACTTTCAGATGCGGAAACTAAAATCATTTTTATCAATTAATTGCGTCAGGAATTATTGAGAATAGCAGTGAAGAAGTTGTGTTTAAAGGATGCCGTTCGAACATTGATCTCGTGGTACTAAAACAGGGAAATAGACCTCGCAAAAATTTCAGAACGGGCGGCTACAGAACACCAACTCGAAAATCCGTACTTTTCACATCACTGTTAGGTCTTTAAATTAAAAATTGACAAAACTATTGTCCTTTCATCGGTGTTAAATTACTCTGATTTCCTATAAATTTACAAAGATTCAGTGTGAAATCGGCTGTTATATTATTGTTAAATTGTATAATAAATATATTGTTAATTTTTATGATTAGTATCTATACATTGATTGCTCATTATTAATTATCATTTCATTGTAGTATAATAGTAAAACATTATTACTTTGATATCAAATACTCATTGCATTTATATTATTGAAAACTAGTTGAATATACCTCTGCTTCGCACGGGGGCTGTATTTGGAAGTCAACGCCTGTGGGAGTATCACCATTGATCTCAGCGACCGCGAAAACTATGGATTTGATACTAATATCAGTCATTTTGGGCTTTTTTTTTTTTTTTTTTACATGTCTCGGTATCCACCTCCCGCTGACTCCCGGCCCCCATACAATCGTAACTAAATTTGCAAGTCATTGCTAATAGAAATGTCACCATTGATTTTAGCGACCGCGAAAACTATAGTTTTGACACTAAGATCGATCATTTTTGATTACTTTTATATGTCTCGGTATCTCAACCCCCCTTCCCCCGGTGACCTCCGGCCCGGAGACGAATAGCGTGAATTTGGAAGTTAATGCGATTGGAGTTTCACCATTGATTTCAGCGACCGTGAAAACTATGAATTAGCTACTAATATCGGTCATTTTCTACTACTTTTACATGTCCCGGTAAACGCCCCCCTGAGACTCCAATGGTTCGAATTTTGACAAAAACGTTTAACTTTGTTCTGGAGCCTGGACCAAGGTATTCGTGACTAAAATTTGGTAACTCTCGGTCAATTTGTCTGGTTCCCAAGCCGGTTTCGGTAAACGACCCCTGAGACCCCCTGGTTCCAAATTTGAAAAAAGGGCTTCGCCTTGATCTGGGGACTGGGCCAAGGTACCCCTGACCAAAATTTGGTAACTCTCGGCTCAGTCGTCTGGTCCCCAGGAAGCACACAGATAGACAGACAGATAAACACACAAACAAACTCTTTATTTTATTTATATTAGAAGATTAGATTAGATTAGATTAGATTTATGGAAGTTGGTATGGCAAAACGATTGGCAGTAAAGCATAGTGAGTTCGTACGAAGCAAAACGACAAAGAGCTCTTGAATTATTAAATTATTCTGTACAGTTTTCGAGTCGAAACATCACTTTCACGACATTTTTTCGAGACGAGATAGTAAACAACTCTATTAAAAATGTATTGAAAAAACACACAAAGTAAGAGAAAGTTGAGTTTAGTTTAGCGCCCCTGTCAACAGCGTGGCTATATGAGACGTGGACGTACTGATTAACGTGGAATCTTAGCCACATGAGCTCCCACCGGGAATCGAACCCGATTGAGATATTAGTCCGAGAAACAAAAGATAAGATAGATTAAATCCAATTGAACTACGTACATATGAATTCGATCGCGGTACCTTGGGGCACAATAATAGTACTTTCATTTGAGTTCCATCGCGGCTAAGCTGTGAGCGTACGCACCTTTTGGATAGGAGACCTGGATTCGATTTCCCACGGTAGCTTATGTGGTTCGGATCTCACATTAAGCTGTAGGTCCACGCCTCATATAGCCTTGTTGCTAAAAGGGACGCATAAATTAAAATTAAATCAAATCAAAGTCATTTGAGCTCCCCGAATGAGACTTGATCTTCCATAATAATCTGTACAATCACCAACTGCATAGAATTTTCAAGCCCGCAATGTAGTTTGAGAATCAGTGTTTTACATAAGATCGAAAACATAAAAACTCAATAAATCTTCACCAAATTTAAGGACTTCCGGAAGAAGTGCAATGCAAAAAAAAATCAGTACCGGTATTTATTTAATTAGTTCAGCTGATTTTGAGTTTAACGTCTCGTTCAGCAGCGTGGCTATATGAGACGTGGATCTAATGATTAACGTAGAATTCGAACCATATGAGGAATCGAACCCGGGTCTCCCTCGCCAAAGGGGCGTACGCTAACCGCTTAGTCATTAAGGAGCTCAATTAGTGAATTTTCTTTATTTACTTATATATGTTTATATCATGTTTATTGATTATCTAATTAGATGATTTTATTTAAACAATATTCAATCTACATTAGTGAATGATTATCCTTTTGTTAACAAAACTGTAACTTTACATATTCCCGTGAACAAGGGACCACTTTGATTAGTCAAAATGTTTAATGAACCTCCCTACTCTTGTCCAATTCGAAAGTAAATTATTATTATTATTATTATTATTATTATTATTATTATTATTATTATTATTATTATTATTATTATTATTATTAATATTATTATTATTATTATTATTATTATTATTATTATTATTATTATTATAGTTTAGGCTATATCACTGTACCAATATACTTATTTAAAAGTAGTATTTTTAAATTTCCGTACTTTTATATTAATACTCACAGATGCAAATATAAATTCGCTTTTTCTGTAACTGAAAAGTGTCAGTAATATTTTATAATAACACATCTATATAAGCTATATTTAAAAAAAAAACAAAATGAAATCTTTCAGTTTAACGTCCCACGATTATGGCCTTTTAAGCTAAGGGAAACAATAATTAAGGCAAGAAAATTGGTAGAATGAGAGTGTGGGAGGAAATGGAGTACTTCCACAAAAAACAAAGGCACGATGTTGTCCACCCCAAGCCGGAGATAGAACCAGGGTCCCCACGCATCACAGATAAGTGCTCCGGTACTGAGACACCGTGACTATATAAAGTATTTGAATTCATATCAATTTTGCCTTAAATTGTATAATCTACTATCTCTCTTTGTTTCAGATTATTAATTATAATATGTGATATATTATTCACTTGAATTTTATTTAATTTAATTAATTAATTAATTTATTTATTTATTTTTGGACTTAGCTATGTCTAATCTAAAAAGACTACAAGGGCAGACATCGAGAACCACTGGTCGTCTACGAGCCACAGCTTGACAAACACTAGTTTACTGATTTAAATAAACAACAAATTCAATGAAGATATCACAACTTTTGTAGGATGTGTGGATCAAAAGACTACGTCTTATGTATTTTTTTTAAAAAAAAGTAAGGTCAATTTTATCTTCCGAAATTTGGCCTGGCTTTATGAAATATTACGCCTTCTAGTTAGGTAGGTATCAACAGATTTCTTTAAAAAAGTCCATGATGTGCGTATTATGATTCTCCAACAAAAGTAATATTCAGTGATTATTTCAGAGTGTGATCCGGGCAAAATTCGCCCCCTGGAGTTACTAAATAAATACCTCCCCGAAGCAAATATCCGATCGTTCTGAAATGAATTACCAATATTTTCGTAGTACTGCCTTTACCCCTAGCGTATTCAAAGTCCTCCCAGGTGAAAATCTGATATTGCTACTGATTATATTATATTTTCCTACTTTTTTAAAAAAATGTTTTCCCTTCAGTTTTCGGAATTGGCTACGTCATGTCTTTTGTACTAAAATTGTTCATATTGTGCCGGATTTTTATAGGCTATTAATATATAACGGATTTTTGATCTAACGAATTTTTATAACATAATTTAAGAAATTCTTTTTAATCTAGCTGATTTTTATAGGCTAATATGTTGTAACGGTTTTTTTTTTTTATCTAACGAATTTTTATAATACGATTTAAGGAATTCTGTTTAATACAGCAGATTTTTATAGGCTAAAACGATCTAACTAATTTTTATTATACAATTTAACGAATTATGTTTAATCTGGTAGATTTTTATAAGCTATTACGATCTGACGAATTTTGTAAGATTTAACAGATTTCTATACCACGAACTAACAGATTTTGTTTGATCTAATGGATTTTCATAATACGAATTTACCAGGTTTATTTTTGATCCAACGGATTTATATATTTCGTACAACTCGAATACTGTCATAGAAAAAAAGAAAAGAAAAACAAAAAGAAAAATGGAAAACTTAGAAAGAAAAGCAAAAACGTGACGATAATTAGACTTGCCGAAATTTGAAACTTTTTCATATCGCGTTTTTTTTTTTTTTAATCAAGATCATTTTAAAGCCTTCATATGCATATGTCTTTATTATGATTCTTTTCTCAATTTATCCAACTTTATTTTGAAATTATTATAATGTCTTTTTTCTAAAAAAAAATAGAAGATTTAAAAAGATAACACAGAAGTCATAGTTATACGAAATAAATTTAATCGGGTAATTTACTTTAATTAGAAACAAACTACTTTTTTAAAAAAACAAAAAAAAACCTTATTTAACAAGGTACAACTAATGTGTTTCATACATCAAATACTCACGAAGGGTCGTTATTATTATTATTATTATTATTATTATTATTATTATTATTATTATTATTATTATTATTATTATTATTATTATTATTATTATTATTAATATTAGAAAATTTTGTTTTATCGTTTTTCTTATTTTACTTAATGCTGTTGAGTGTCGAAGCCATCTTTTTTTTTATTGTTTTGAGTCTATTGGTTTTTATGACAAATTATTTTTCTATTTCCTTTTGAGATCAACTGGAACTAAACTACTGAACGATTTTATTGATATTTTCTTGAAATTTAGTTAAGTGCCCTTTTTTTACAAAATGAATTTGGATTTTGTATACATTTATTGTTACTTAGATTAAATTCAATTACGAAGTATATTAAAATTATTTAGGCCCTTTAACAAAATTTAATTTTAACAAAGTAAGTATTGTAAAACTAGAATTGAACGGGAAATCCGTAAAATTTACGTAAAATACGTAAAATTCGAGAACATTTCAAAGAGAGCAAAAAAAAAAAAATCTTTTAGAAGTGAATGGGCTGAAAATAAAACAAAGGTAGTCCAAATTATTCAACATCTCGTTAAATGTGTCATGAGAATGAGGTGCAGAGAACATTAACTAAAATGTGAATAATTATAATAATTCATGTGTAGCTCTCTAAAGTGCACAACGACCCAATATTCGTCAGATTTACGATGAATCCCTTGAATCAATTATGCTGCAAATGATGAATTTCTGCAAATGATGATTTTTTTTTTAAAAAAAAAAAAAAGTTTTCATTCGCGTTAAAAGGAAAAGACCACACGTTTTAGTAGGTTACTCGTATTCTTTCCGAGGAAAGTTAATAGCAATTATCAGCAATCTCAAAAATTGATTTTCGAAATATAAAGCAAAATTGTGAGAAACGCCGTTTTCAAGAAATTATTATTATTATTATTATTATTATTATTATTATTATTATTATTATTATTATTATTATTATTATTATTATTATTATTTTGAATAAACTATCTATACAGAAAGCTGAAGTAAAATTTAAAGTGAACTACGGAAGAGTTTCCCCAATCTTTCTGATGTCGTGGACCCCTTGGACCGATTGTTAATTCTTCGCGGTCCGCCATGCTGTCAAAAAATATTTTTTCATTATATTTTACGGTTCTAAGATTAAAATTAAATCACAAATTATTTTTATAACACTAAATGTATCATTTGGGTCAATGCAGTACTGCTATAAATTGAGATGTACGAGAAAATATGATCATACCCGTTACATCTAATATTATGTAACATTCACCTTTTCTGATGGGTGATTCATCTTTCAGCCTAGGTTGGTGATTTTGATGTTTCATCTTATAATCCTTCTCAATTGGTTGAAACTCAGATAAGGCACATTACAAATATAATAAGTGAGGGGGGGAAAAAGTGAAGTTTAATGAAAACGCAATGTTCCACGGATCCCATTACAGTCTTTCGCGGCCCTTCGGGATTCCGCGGCATACAGATTGAGAAACATTGAACTACGGCATTCTATACAATTCATTTTATTTTGTATGTATTTACGTTCGTAATTGGTAGAGTATATGGAACGAAACCTACAGTTTTAAAATTGTACTGCCCTCACCGGTAAACGAACTCGGAGCACCAAAAAGCATTCCGTAAATGTTGAAAAAAAATTGTTCTAATTTGTGTCAGACGGGTATATACATTATGAACATGTGAACAACGGATGAAGGAAACGCGCTATCTTAAGTATCATAAAACGGAACAGGAACGTAAGTATCAAAAAAATTTCTTAAAATCCACGGAAATCTATATATTATTTTATTTATGCCAATAAGAAGATACTTATTCTTTTAAAATGTTAATAATAATAATAATAATAATAATAATAATAATAATAATAATAATAATAATAATAATAATAATAATAATAATAATAATAAAAGTATGGCTCAACCGGAACTTTTTCCATGTAATTCATTCTGAATGTAAATCTAGATCAAGTACGTGCAAGTTGGAACAACGGATGGGCCAATTAGAGAGGACTTACTGGTGTCGAGGATGGTATGAAACAATGTATAACATTTTCATATGAATCAAATGGCCATAGTTAACGGAGAACCTCGTTCATTGTACACTAACATTACAGGAACACAGAAACTATTATAACGGTAAGCAAAATATGTATTTACTAAAGACAGGCAGAAAAGATCTATTTATTTATTATTTTAGTGGGAATTTAATTCTTCTGAATTAGTGTTCTGAACTAATCTCTCAATTTTATGTGGTACAGTGCATGTTCTAAAGCTCATGATATTTTCCTTGGACATCAGTTACTTAGAAGTACTTTCAATTTAGTTTAAGATTACGTAAGAAGTATATTTTCAATAAGGGGTCAAGCGTGCCGGATGAAAGGGTTCAATGGGCCGAGAGTGGCCCGTGGGCCGGCTGTTGCACAGATATTAAATCTTATCCGACAGGAACACGGATATATAAAATTTGAAGACAGTTATAAATGTCTATGCTCTTCAAAGAGATTCGAACCCCGGATGGATTTCACCTCATTTCATCTTTAACCTTTCACCTTAAACCGAGGATTACAACACATCGACTGGCTTGGTTCGGAATTTAACACACGCCAATTGCTTACATTCCACTAATGGTAGTTTTATCGTCTGAATTTTAACCCAATTTTAACCCTGTAGGACGCTAGGCTATCCAAAATATTTTAACTAGTTTTCCTTTTATTTATTTATTACCTCTTTGCGATCACTTATTTGATTTCATTTGATTTGATTTATTTGATTTCATTTGATTTGATTTATTTGATTTCATTTCATTTCATTTTGAATTAAGCGTCCCTTCCAGCAGCGAGGATAATTTATATGAGAGGTGAACCTACTGATTAACATGGAATCCGAACCACATGAGTTCCCACCGGGAATCGAACCCGAGTCTTCCACGCAAAAGACGCGTACGCCAACTGCTTAGCCCAAGGGAGCTCGTGATCAGCTTTTCTAAATTTCATCCCACCTATCAGCAGTTCGAGAAATAGAAGAATTCTCAAGGTTTGTATTAATTTTGTTGCCCTCAGAAATTGTTATGAACAGTAGTTTGAGTTTTTTAATACTTATAACTTCGTGGGGAAAGAAACAAGTACGCCCAATACAAAATAAGCTTCACAGCAAGTTTGTAGATAAACCAACTTAAATCATTGTAATTATGACTGATTTTTTACTCAATCTCCAGTGGCGGATCTTACCCGGGGCCGGGGAGTTTAGACCCCAGTTTTTCAGTCCCAAAAATATTTGAAGCTATTATTTATAAAGCGTTGCCTTTTATTCTTTATTGGAAAGTCTTTGAAACATTAGATAATAGTTTCAGTTATAGTTTTTCTGTTATGTAATGTATAAAACAATACTTGAGGTCCACAATGGCAACGTCCAACTTAGCGATAATATCCATCGGGAGAGAGTGAAGTTGGGAACTTCTGCAGAAACCATAAAAAATTGTAAACACATGGTCTGGGCTCTGACTGGACCCCTGTTTTTACCTTCTAGATCCACCACGGTCAACCTCATTAGAAATTGTAGTTTCTGAAAGATTTTTGTTTTAGAAAGTATCTACGAGTTCAGAATATCAATCTCGACAAATTTTAATCCCGTACTCTCAAGAGGTTCTGAACATATAGTATTAATTAGTTAGCGACCACTATATCGCACTTATGTAGATTTCTTATAGAATACAGTGTTTTCTTTAAAAGAAATACGGAGAATTAATTTAATTAATTCTGAAAATGTTAATTAAAAGATGTTTAAAATTCAAACTTAAGGGTCTTCACTACAGCGAAATTAAACTACCGCTAATTTTTAGAGTTTTTCCATAATATCATCAAAACAAATAAAAAATATTCGAAAAGCAGAAACGTAGTGAACTAGACAATACGATTTTGCTTGTGATACCTTTACCACAATTAACCTATTCGCTTTTGGTATGCCGCTATTTACAGAACCCGCAAAAAATGTTAGGTTTTTCTACAGTTGCAAATCGAAAGCAGATAGATGAACTGTGACAACGGTATCATATGCAAAATCGTATTATCTAATTCACTACGTTTCTGCTTTTCGAGTATTTTTTTATTTGTTTTGAAGATATTACACAAAAACTCTGAAATTAGTCGTAGTTTAATTTTGCTGTAGTGAAGACCCTTAAGTATTCATAATTAGTTTCAAGTAATTTTATCTCACTAATCATCTATATACCGCCATCTTACTAGTGTCTTAGAGAAAAACTGGATGAGAATATATTTTAGTATCATCAGTTTCATCTATTGTCGCCTATGAGACGAGACGAAACTAGAGACGAATCTAACCCGGGGCCGGGGGTCTATCCCCCCAGTTTTTGGAGTGAAGAAAAAATTTGCTATTTTTTATATATTTTTGAAAGTTAGTGGTAAACTCATGATATGCCTATCATAATCTGGGTTCTGGTTACCCCCCCCCCAGTTTTTAACTTCTAGATCCGCCTCTGGATGAAACGAAACAAGAAAAAAAATTTTCTCGTCTCGTCTAGTTTTGTAAATTTATGTTCAAAAATGTATGGTCTGCATATGTTCGAATTTCAACTAGACGTTGTCAGAATTCTCTCCATATCACGGGAGATCCACCCACGATGGGTGTGATATAACAATATTTAAAGCAGATTTATTATTGGAGTGTATTGTGTAACGCCTTCCGTGACCTTTAAACGTCGATAAATATTCTTTATTATGTTCGTATAATCATTTATCAATTTGTAGTGTTTATACTATGAATCATGTTAACACTAAAACAGCGTTTCGAGATCTAAGACTCGGGTGAACTAGAATTGGCCACGAGTTTCGAGAAATTTATCATTTCGAATCAATTCTGTCTCGAGAGTGAAACGAAAATTGCAACGTTTCACGTCTCGTCTCAAATTTAACCCTTAACACACCAAGCGGGGTCCTCTAGGGACCCCAGAGGATGATATTGTTACGTATTTTCTCTATTGTTACTTTTTATTGCTATTGTTATGTATTTATTACTAGCGCAATTGCCCACTTCGTTGGGTTAAAAATAAGAAAAATTAGTAATATATTTCGTTAGTGTCATTTTTTACTATTAGGGTCTACTGAAGCGCTCTCTGATATCGGTCATTTTCGGTATTTTTTTTTGTATATATCTTCCTTCTCCACCTCCTCCAAGTTACAGGGCTGAGTATTGATTTAAACGGCATCGGAAGTGTCACTCTTCATCTCAGAGACTCCGAAAACTATGAATTTGTCCCTAATATCCGTCGTTTATATATATATATATATATATCTATCTCCCTCTCCCCTAATTTGCACTGTCAAAATGAAATGATAAAAACCTTCCCAGCCCCGAACCCCTTCTGCATTGGAAATTTGATGGAGATCGGTCGGGTGATTCAAGAGTTATTAAATCACAAACATATTGACTTTTATTTATATAGATAGATTCTAATATATTTATTATGTTATTTTTTCTTTGTATAATTTTATTTCTATTTTGCAGCAGTCTTTTTTGTTGCTTATATTTGGATATGTTTGTTTTTAAATTTTATTTAGGCAGTCTGTGTTTGAGCATTCGTGTTAATGCTGACGTTTCCATTTAATACGTCAAATATATGCAACTTACGAATACGTGTTAGAATAACCTTTACTAAACGGATTTTTTTTTTTTTGAAAGGTCAATTTTGGTAATTAAGAAAAAATAAATCATTTAAATCTTATGACTTGAATAATATATATAAAATTTTATTATACATATTTGAGACTTTTTTTTATCAGGTACTTAGGAAAATGATAACTTATCATTTATTGGCCTATACACGGCGATAGTATAATTATATATAATTACTGAAATATGTGCTATATCACTGTTTTCTTGGATGGTTTGTTTCCCTAACTTTTCACACGAATATTGTTCTCGATATGAAGAAAATTTTTAGTTATTTTGCAAAAAAAGCATCACATCCATGCACACTATATTATATGCACATTGAACAAACAAAAGCAGCGTTCTTAACTATCAAAAGCAGTCTAACGTTTATAAGGCACACGAAATATTTACATGCAAACATGCATTATTACGACGTCGGTAATCTCGCATTAAAGGAACCGACGCCTTTTTTTCTTTTTTAAATAACAACTTCAAGTAGAGATTGACTCATAATGACGCAGACACACACTTCACAAATACACTTTCACAGCTGTATGTGTGTGTTTGTCGCTGCCATGAATCACTTAATAATATATACCATATTCTTTCACGTATATTTGAACACATAAACACATATATTATATGTATATGTAAATATATATAACAGACACACACATTCACACACATGGTCGTTTCACATATGCACTTTGAAAATATGATATTTACACTTATTTTTTGCACTTAATTCATCATCACTTCTAAGAAATCACACCATCACTTGTTATTAAAATTTTTATTTTTCTTTATCATTACAAATAAAAATGCACTTCAAAAACGTTCGAGATTTAATTTTTAGACTCGCTTAAATATTTGTCGCATGCCCAACATGTAATTATTATTTTTATCACTTTGAAAAATATGTCAGCATTTTCATAAATCACCAGTAAATTTCAATTAAGGCTGGAATTTCTCGAATAATATTTGTGTAATATTACGTCATTCAACACATGTAAATGACACGTTAATAAACACACTTTCGTATTGTTGATATAAGATAATAATTAACGTGTTACATTAGCATTGTTAACGCAACTATAAACACTTGTGCCACAGAACAAATAGAATCCATTTTTGTTGATTTCATAATTATAATAATAAACACGCTTTTATTCCGTTGATTGTAGATCACTGTAATTTTTTAATCGTACAACAATGAACATGTGCGAATTGTTTTTAGAAATGATTAGAAATAATTGTATTGTAACAATAGCACGATTAGGAAAAAATCACAACAATGTTAGACGTGATGCAGAAGCTATTACAAAGTGATGTGATGTGTGTAACACTTTGTATACTTCTTTCATGGAGCACTCAAGAAGTTCTTACGTCACAATCACAACAATTAACACTTTTTTCTTCTAAAAAAAAATGTTAGGTAAATATTAAAGGAGCGATTTAACACTGGTTTCTTCTTCTTTCCAGATATTTCTTTGTGGGGCAACTATGTAAATACCACAACAATGGGTCCTGGTGCTGCAGGAAGACTATCGTATTGTTGGTGTGTTAAGAATAACTGTGGGACAACAATGGAGACACTTCTCTTCCAATAGCTCTGTTGCAGTGGCCAAAAAATCTTCTGGTGTAGCCTGTTCTAGATGAATGTAAGAACTTCCATATTTACGCTGTACTCGACTTCTTGGCAGAAAAATGGCGTTACGTTCAGTCCATGCATCAGCCTTAGATAGTTTCTTCAATTCTACCAGCTTCATACTGTGTTATCACGAACCTCGATCTGCAATTATGAAAACACAATAAAAAACGGAATGAATAAAAAAAATAATAAAGAAAATAAACGAACCTACCATCTATAATATATCCTAAGGATTTTTTTCCTCAACAGAGAAGAAAGAAGAAAAAACAATCAAATTTATTTGCCGAACCAAAACAAAAGAAGGCAAGACAGCACGTAAAGTTATTCAGTAAAGCTATACGGTAACTGGATTAAAAATTAATATTTATTACAGAAGCCCAGCACAAAGCCTGGTGGAAAGTTATTATACAAAAATATTATTCATTTATTCCATCTAAAAGACTAATAATTTATGAGACCAACTGATTTATGCGGACATATGTTTCATTCTCTTTGCATGAAGGCAAATAAAAAATAGATATAGAATATATATTATTAGTTGATCATGAATTTTTCGCGTCATGAAGAATTGGCCAATAGAGGGCATTTTAATTAGAGTAACTGTACGGATTCCCGCAACTTATTATTATCTGTAGAATTTTCTTGAAGCTCTTTAAACACTTTTTCACTAACAAAGGTAGTTGAAGAATATATATTTAATAAAATAATAATATCAGGGACTATTTAAAAAACATATAATTAATTTTAGTAACTAAACAAACTATGAAAATTTGACAAATTAAATTTTATGGCAAATTTTCAGAGAAGGCAAGATCTTAAGAGTGAATTTCGTCAAACCATTTAATATGTTTTGAATTATACTTAGAACAGAAATACTGAAACTAACTTTCTGAAATTAAAATGATTTTTTTTTTTTTTTGGTCATACATACGCACGTACAATCCTTAAAACATTAATTGAAGTTATTTAAAGTTTAAAAAGTTAATGATAGTTTTAGTTTTAAGTTGTTGCTCCCAAGGGCGCCCATCATGGAGGACAAGGTGGGGCGCTTCCCCCCTAGAGGAAATTGTACTTCAGAATATCGAAAATCCAATAGAATTTTTACATTAGTTACAGCAAAATTTGAAACTATTTTTGAAACGTCGCTTATACTTGCCCCCCTTGTGACCACAACATGAGCGCCCTTGGTTGCTCTGTATTTCACTAAGCATTTCGCATATTGTTCCAGTGATAATGTCACAAGAAAAGCTTCATTATGGTGTATACAGGGTGTATCAAAAGGACTTTAAAACTTAGAAAACCCATATTTATTTAATCATGGTTTTGCTGTTGTTTTCTACCAGAAGTTTTGACTCACGTAGTACATTAGTTCGGAAACAAGCCACCGCAAGCGCTAGCGGCAGTTGCAGCAAAGATGGCTGCTTCTACTGGTCTCGACCGTGCTAGCTGCGTGCTTTGGCTTGAAAAATCAGTCTGCGATAACTGTACAACGTAATTTTCGAACAAAGTATGGTAAAGATCCTCCCAGTAGACGTACTATTTATCAGTGGAATAAGTGTTTTCATTGAAACTGGATGTTCGGTAAGACACAACAAATCTTCAGGTCGTGTCGTCCCTGTACGTCAGAAGACGTTGTAGAGTAAATGAGACTTCAGATGGAATGTGTAAGGATGTTATAAAATAGAGGATCTGCCTATACTATCCTCATCATATGAACTCAATGAAGCCAGAAAACAACCAAGCATCGTCTAAACCGTACATCTGATTGGCTACTCTAGCTTCCGCCATGATTGTTGGCTCGGAACTTTGCGATCTTAGTGGCGCGCAGTGGGCAGAGTAGGTGTGGCGAAGCTGTGACGTATGGCTTTACTAGTTTGTTGTATGGGCAGATCCTCTATTTTATAATATCCTTGGCAATGTGTTCCGTATCACCAAAGGAAGTCACATTGAACCTCTTTAGGTATAAGATTTAAAAAAAAAAAAAACTTGGATGTATTTTGCTACAAAATGAGACCAAAACCATGTCTGTAAGATTAATAAATACATTAATATCTTATGTGTTTTCAAATTTGTGAAGTCCTTTTCCATACACTCTGAATATGGTATAGACAGAGGCTCATCCAGAAATTTTTGTTGAAACCGATCCAATACTAGAAGCCACTACATCTATGTAGTATTGAACAAGCATTATTCTGCATTGAAAAATACGATAAGTAATTGTAAAATACCTTCACATATATTTTCAGTAAAAAAAAATGATAAAATTAGATTGCTTTCATGAGAGAGAGAGTACACATGAAGTGTAAGATCAAATTTTCATGCTAAATCAATCATTTCCCTGTTAAACAAGTATAAGTTTTATCGAGAAAGTGTACAAATGGTATTTTGAGTTAGAAAGTTTTTTTGGTGGGAGCGAATAGTATTGTAGTTTTTTTTTTTAAATGGGGAGGCCCCTTAGTTCATAAGCGCCTCAAATTACAAAGGCATTTAAGTGTCTTCACTACAGCGAAATTAAACTACCGCTAATTTTAGTTTTTCTGCAATATCTTCAAAACAAATAAAAATATTCGAAAAGCAGAAACGTAGTGAACTAGACAATACGATTTTGCATCTAATACCGTTATCACAATTCACCTATCTGTTTTTGGTATACCGCTATTTACAGAACCCGCAAAAAATGGTAAATTTATCATCAGTTCTAAATCGAAAACATTAATCGTACCAAACCGGAAGATGTATAAAACCAATCGTTTCCGGTTTCAACATTAATCGTTAATAAACAAAAACGGTGATAGATACCAACAAGCTGATTATAGCAATTGATTTAGTGTCTCAAGAGAACATACCATCACCACTCGCAACACACTATCACAGTCGGAAGTGGTTGAAATTTACTACTACATCCGATTTCAGTAATTATTCCCGTAGTGCAAAAATGGTCAGACATACACAAAAGCTTTTTTTTTTTTTTTTTAACACACGCTCAGCGTCCCAATACGGAATTTTGTGTCGACATTTATGTATCTGTTCAAACAGAAAATGGTGAAAATCTACCACTTTTCAGTTATAACACTGGTCACATAATAGATAAAATGGAAATAGATAATGACAAGTAGTTTTTTTAAGAATAGGATATTATTAATAGAATTTATTAATATGTATATGATTACAAAACAACTACTTATTAATCTTTATAAATGATTGAGGGAGAGAGCGAGCTATTGCTATTTATGGTTCTCCCTTTCAGATTTTTTTTTTTTTTTTTTTTTTACATATTATAGGATGGTAGCTAACACAAAATTACATGACGTTATAAATACTTAATAAGTGAATAATAATAATAATAATAATAATCAGTGGCGTATTTACGATTTTGTTTCGGGAGGGGCTTTGCCTGAAAATGTGAAAATTCTGCAAGATATTTCATATACTTTACTATAGTAAGTAAGATTTCGGGGGCTTAAGCCCGGAAGCCCCCCTAAATACGCCACTGATAATAATAATAATAATAATAATAATAATAATAATAATAATAATAATAATAATAATAATAATAATAATAATAATAATAACACGCTAACAAGGTGGTGTCTCAATTTTAAAATACTGTTTCATCTGTTTTTTTTTTTCTTTTTTTAATTTGCTAAAAGTTTGTAGTTCTCTGACACTTAATGGTAAGATGTTCGACGTCTTAATACATTGTTTCCAGATACTTTTGATGCTAATTTAATCGTAGTCTTGATTTTTCAAGTTCTTAGTTTGTCTTTGCATGTGTATTAATTAACTGAGTGGCTCATTTTAACAAATTGTGTTGAAAATTACAATTGTATCTTCTTTCAAGATTCTGTACATTAAGCAATTTATCCTATAAAAATAAAGTTTATGTAATTTTAATATGTGTTTAGTTCGTGGAAAAACGATTTTGTATTCGCAAGAAAATGTCCATTTTTTAATTATTATTATTATTGTTATTCTTTACTTTCTCCTGAAAAATAAGAAGCCTATATTTAAGCTGGCCACTTCAGTTTCCGTAGCAGTCTTCGATTCCATATGAAAGGTATGAGTAGATGAATGCATAGTATGTGATCGATTCTGGAAATACTTTTGATATTTTAAACATTAACCTGGTGTGTAGCGAAACTTTGTTTTCTTCTGATTTCAGCACATTGTTTCTCCCATAGGAAGTGTTCGTCAAACCAGTCGCCTAAGAATTTTACGTTTTCAACAACTGTTACGTTTTAAGAGCTTATTGTAATAGGATAGTCATTAATGTTTTACATTTTATACATTCAGTACTAGAAGAATATGTTTCACCTTAGTTTGAAATGAAATCTTTGAGTTTTACGTTCCACGGTTATACCGGATAGGCTAAAGAAGACGGTGACGATCAGAAATGAATGGAAATGGTGGAATGAAGAAAGTGGGAGGAAACGGGAGATTCCCGAGGAAACCTACGCACACGGTGTTTGTCCACTACAAATTTCACTTGGCGCGAGCTGGGATCGAACCAGAGACCCCAAGCACCAAAGGTGAACGCTCTTCCATTGAGCAACCAAAGCCCCTTGTTTCATCTTAGCTTTTATTCCTGTATTGCAACCGGAAGTAATAGACATCAATTTGCACTTCCGATTACAATGTTAATCACCATAGAACAAAAATAGTAAGAGACAGCGAGTAATAGCTTTATGATATGGATTTAGCTCCCGAGAAACTAGTTCTGTCTTTGATCTTATTAATCTATTGCAAAAAGTGTTTATAGATTAGGGGCGGATCCAGGACGGACTTTTGGAGAGGGCGGTGGGCTATAATAACTGATACTTAGAGCTACTTTTATGAGCAACAAACTCCGGGATGTGTTTTATTTATATATGTACCGTGTTATGCAAAAGTGAACTAAGCGCCAAACTTTGAAAATCCACGTAAATGCGACGATTGGTTCCTGATAAGCATTAGAACGTTTTGCACAATCGAAAAGAGAGGAAAACCATCACCTTTCCAAAAAAAAAGAAAGAAAAAAAAGAAAAAGAAAAAAAAGAAAAAGAAACATAATTTCAATATTGATTATGGCTACATTAATGCTGGACATCAACCTTTATACGTAATTTTCTTATAAGTATGAAAGTGGCGCTTAGTTCGTTTTCGCAGGACACGAACGTAAAAAAGTTTCCTTTTCTGGGGCATATAGCCCCCTCCTGGATCCGCTCCTTTTATAGATGTACTATTTGAAGTTTGAGTATTGAATTCCCATAGTTTGGAAGTCTACCGTACTGTCGAACGAAACTCACTTGTTATTGAAACATATTATAATGACTTGCATATCTTTAAATATTGATAAATACTCTTCATGTTCGTACAATCCCTTTGTCAATTTTTAATTTCTTTGAAATGAATCATGTAACCTAACACAGTGTTTGAATCTAAGACTTGGATAAACTAATGTTGCCGCCGAGACTTCAGAAATTTCTCGTCTTGTCTCTTGGGCAGTACTAGTGGGAACTTATGCAATGAGAATTAGGAGCCTGCCTTACTAAAAAATAATACAAAATTTACCATTTTTCTTTTGCTTGTTTATTCATCAGTGAAAGGAGATAATGAAATGGAAATCATCACAATCATAGATAATGCTATTCTACAACAGAAAATATGAACCTGAGGAATTTTCAGCGTTTGTTACCATCCATAGAAATTACAGTGTTGCCAGAAAAAATAGTTTCCCTAAAATCTAAATTAAGGCATCGAAAAGAGGAACAAACTCAACTGCATTTGATTACGTGTCATATTGTTTTGGTTTCCTGTGAACTACTTTTTAAATAATAGTTATATTTAGTTTGTAATAAGCAAAATAGTTTTAACATACAGTTATTAAAACTAAATAATAATGTTAATTAAAAAGTAGTTCACAAGAAACCAAAACAACATGATACGTAATCAAGTGCAGTTGAGTTCATTCCTCTACTCGCTGTCTTAACTTAGATTTTAGGGAAATTGTTTTTCTGGCAACACTGTTATTTCTATGGATGACAACACTGAACATTCTTCAGGTTCATATTTTCTGTTGTAGAATAGCATTATCTGTGATTGTGGTGACTTGCATCTCATTATCTCCTTTCACTGATAAATAAACAAGCAAAAGAAAAATGGTAAATTTTGTATTATTTTAAGTAAGGCAGGCTCTTAACGTCTCGTTGTGTTAATTCCAAATCAAAATCACGGAGGGCGGGGGGTACAATTGTTCCTCCGTAACGGGTCGACGTTTCTTTCCCACTTCACACTAAACATTTGATATTGTTTGCAATAAATAAATAAATAAAGGGCTGCGGGTGGCTTAAGAAATGGCACTTCATGTCAGGCCCGAAAACAGCCACAGTTTTTTTAGGGGGGGGGGAAAGTCATCAAAATTCTCTCACAAATATCTAAATTGTGTTTTTGTATTGAAGTCAGGAGGGGCCACGAAAAGTTTAGAGGGGGAGGGCCAGGCCCCCTCTAGTTGCTGACCTGCTTTGTGTTAGAATATTAATACATTTTAGGTTTTATATCTGGATTTGGAGAACTCCCCGTAGGTAAGGGGTCAGCGTACGCGTCTATGGCGTGGGAAACCCGGCTCCAATTCTCAGCAGAAGCTCATGTGGTTCGGATCCCATATTAAGCTGAAAGTCCATGTCTCATATAGCCTTGCTTCTGAACAGGACGCTAAACTTAAAAAGAAAAAAAAAACTACCTATGAGGCGCGGTTGAACCGAGGAAGAAAGGGAAAAAACTGCTTTAAATTGTACATCTGAAAAATAATCCAATTTTGGAGAGGGCATTAAGCGACTCATTTGGGAATTTCAAAAATAATAAATACACTCAATAGATGTATTCACTGCTCGTGACGGTAATTGCATAATTTGCATCTGACTGTTGCTTCAATACTCTATTATGTTGCCAACAACAAACACATTTTATTGATCAATTTTGGGACTATGATCGCAAGTGTTAATTTGTAAGTAATGTTATCTCTAACCAGGGATCTTTTCCGATTTCACGTAAAGATCTTATTTATAAGTAGACTATAAAATAGACTATAAAACAGCGGTTCAACCACTAATTTCGCTGATTTATTAGTCATATGTGTACGTTCCCGGTTGTTTGAAGTTCAAATGTATTATATTGTACAATACTTGATAACGAGCTGAAATTTCTAATGTCGACCTTTTGACAGGCCTAGGCATTCAACAAGCGGAGTACACAAATACGGTAGTGAGGGGGTGTTATCTTGTTGAAAGACGAAGGAAAGCGTACTATTTTCATACAAAACTTAGGGGCACTATTAAGTGATATTAAGCAGCCGTCAGTGAATATAGAGCAATGACTTTAATGCCATAAACTCATGAGTTCACAGGGTGTCTATCGGTCACGAAAGTCACGAAAGTCATGAAAAAGTCACGAAATCAGAAAACGGTCATGGAAGTCAAGAAAAAGTCACGAAATTTAGCTTTTGGGTCACGATTTTTTTTATCTGTACAAATATAAGTATAGATTGGAATATTTGGTTCTATAAAACGTCAAAATTCACCACCAAAAATGTCTATGGTCGGCTTTAGACGGTACAAAATCGGAAGCAAAGCACGATTCTATCGTATGCATGAAAATTCGGACCCAAATTCGCTCTTAAGAATATTCTTAAATTTTATGGTTTGGGAAAGGAAAGATCACGGAAAAGTTACGAATATTCATTTTTGAATTTTAGTAGACACCCTGGGTGAACAAAATGCTTTGTTACGGATTTAGTTCTGTATCCATTCACGAAATTCAATTTGTCTTTCCGAATTAATATTCTTACTGAGGTGATGCCGGAATATTACAACTTGTTGCGCTGCATGGTGTTAACGATACTAACCCTATATTCTGCTGATAATCTCGTTCTGGAATTCCTACCACATCGCAACCAATAAGATGGATTGTTGACGTTGCTTATCTGTTGACAAGGGCGTTCCGCTGTACCTTAACTGATCTGGCACACACCTGCTGTCTTCTTGATTTGGTTACGCTATCATCTGTTGTTGCCTTTCAACTGCAACTGCAACTGCCATACCCTGCGTGGAGGATTATTCCTATGCGTCAGTGCCATTGTGTGCCTGAAAGAACGAAACGGGATTATTCCCTATGCATCGTGACATTTCAGTTACCCTGTATATGGTAATCCATTGTTAAGAAATATGAAAAAAAAAATCACATAATGGTTAATACACTGTCAAGAAATATGCAAAAAATTTTAAAAATCACAAAAATCACAATATGAAAAAAATCACACGCTTCGCATACTTTTCCGGTTCATGGCTCCCTTAACGTACCATATATATATATATATATATTTTAATGGTGACCAAGTCAGCATTAGGCGTGCATAACACATACATAAATACATACGAGGGTTATTTTCAGTTTTGGAAAGTAGACAAATGTCAATTCTACGGTCCGAAAATGACAATAGCCCTATATGTCAGATATATATTGACTAATTTAGTTATCTTTGTCCTTTCTCTCAAATTAGCGTCGATGGAGATGACCGATTTTCGAACTCAACTACTTAAAAATAAAAAAAAAAATAAAAATAAAAATAACAAATTCGCAAACAATTCCTAATGTAAAATCTTTGAGAACTGTTGATAAAATACTAAAGTTCCAATAATTGTCACCATGCTTAACCACGTTTTTAAGGTTAAGTTCTGTTTCCAAATATTTCGCGGCGCCTCTCTCAGCCATCAGGAGGCCGCGAAGCACTAGGGTCTACTGTTTGAGGAAGATCCCATTATGCATATAACAAGTCAACTCCTTTCAAATGTCTATATTCAAAGTAGGTGTTAATCAGACAATGTCGATTGACTTTTAACGTGTTTTTATTCCTTTTGACGTGTAAGGGATTTCGGAAGTTCTTTCCAGCTTCTCAGATTTTGTCTTATTTTATTTATAGTAGTTGAGACACGATGGCTCAGTGGTAGAGAGTTCACCCTCTGGTGCGTGGGGTCCCTGGTTCAATCCCAGCTCGAGCTGAGCGAAATTTGTGGTGGACAAACACCGTTAGTTTTCTTCGGGTTCTCCCATTTCCTCCCACTTTATTCATTATACCAATTCATTCATTGTCTCCTTTACCCTAGCTAGCATAATCGTGGGACGTAAAACTGAAAGATTTCATTTATTTTTTTATGGTAGTTTCTGAAATTTGACTATAAATAAAAATATTCAACTATCATGGGTTCGAATCCCACTTAGCGCATGCACTTTATGTATTGTCCTTTCACTATGCCACTCACTTCGTCAACATATCAGTGAATTTTCCCTAAATGTTGATCTTGCTACGATTATCAAATAGTTTATGAATAAGTATTTACCTTAGCCACGGGCGTATCCAGGACGGACTTCTGGGGGGGGGGCGGTAGGTCGTAATACTGCTACTTAGAGCTACTTTTAAGAACTCTCGGATGGATTTATTTATATATAAAATAAGAAAGTTTCCTCTTCTGGAGGGGAGGCAATCGCCCCGATTACCCCCCCCCCTGGATCCGCCCCTCACAGCTGAAAGAAATAATTGAAAATGTTGACGGAAACAAGCTACATTTTGTTGTCAGAACTTTACATTTTAAGCACACTTTTGTGCTGTAGTGTTGTACGGAACGTAACGAAACTAGACTTCATTCTCGAGTCAATATGTGTCGAACGTTCTGGAAGTTTGCTGTTTCTCATTTGATAAATTACTTTCTTCTTTTTTTAAAAAAAAAAAATATCAGATTACAATTTACGTTCCTTGTCACTTGTTTCTCGAAATTCTTAAGCCACTGCGTAAATTACTTCTGTACTAGGATGCATTTTACAGCAACAAAATTTGACATTTAGCACTGATTTCACCCCTCTAAAGACATATTAATCTACTTTCAGCTCATTAATTTTTGTTCGCATTGATGACATTTATAGAATACAGGAAAAATCTCATATCGTCCGCCAATTTCTACTAAAATTCTCTTCATCCATATTCGAAAAATTCATGTCAAAAAATCCAAGATTGGTATCATTCATAATTTTAAAAAATTCATATTTTAAAAAGAACATTAATCACCAATATAAGTTGTTGAACTTACAACTCTTCACCTGTGAAGCGGTATTAATTTCTACTTTCAATTTTGTTTCTCGTGGATGTTTACAATTATCATGTATTTTACGAGTTCCATCAATACCGTTTTTAGAAGTTTCTTTTAAATATAAAAACCAGTATTATATTTCGTTAAGTTCTTAAGTTTACGCTAAGAAATCTTTTCAGCTGTTTCATATATAGTACCTATTTACAATATAGAACATTTCATGACTACTTTGCTATCTATGAGACAGAAAATGTAAACACATGAACCAGTTTCAAGTAAGAATGGTTAGAACTTTGTATGGAAACTGGTATTTCCGGTTTACGTTCAACAGACAGACACCAAAAATAATATATTTATTTAGGTCATTTTCACAGACAGTGAGTAGCCTGAAATATTAATATGAATGATTTAACGAGCGAAATAGCTCAAGTGGTACAGCGTTGGCTTCGCATTCGGGAGGTCGTGGGTTCGAATCCCGCTGCCGACCATCCTGACTGAGGTTTTCCAGGGTTTTCCTCAGTACTACCAGGCAAATGCCGGGATGGTACCTACTAAACAGGCCCTGGTCGATACCTTCCCAAATCCTTTCCATTGTTATTGTTGTTGTTGGATATCCAGTATAAAATGGCCTCTGAGCTGTATCTGGTTATTGTTACATAAATAAAAAAAATTACATTTAACTTTATCACTGTTCCTCACATCGATTAAACTTTGGGCATTTCTACTGTATCGCCGGAACACGTAAATGCTCTTTTTTTTAAAAAAAAGTACTGAAACGTACTAAATTACGTTAGATTAAATTTCATTAAGTTAGATTAGGTTAGGATAGATTAGATTACACTATGTTAGGTTACGTTACGTATCTTATTCCAATTATTGATCAAAAAACGAATCTTGTTTAAGTAATCGTTCGAATAATGAATCTTGTTTGAATATTTGTTCTAATAACGAATATTACTTAAACAATTGTTTGAATAACGAATCTTGTTTAAATTGTTGTTAAAAAAACGAACCTTGTTTAAGTAATTGTTCGAATAACGAATGTAATTTGAATAGCGAATTTAGTTTAAACATTTGTCCAAATAACGAATTTTGTTTGAATGATTGTTCGAGAAACGAATATTGTTTAAGTAATTCTTCGATAAAGAATCTTGTTTGAATATTTGTTCAAATAACGTATCTTACTTGAATTATTGTTCATAAAACTAATCTTTAGTAATTGTTTGAATAACGAATCTTGTTTGATGATTGTTCGAATAACGAATCTTGTTTGAATATTAATTCAAATAACGAATCTTGTTTCAATAATTATTGGAGTAACTAATTTTGTTAAAGTAATTGTTCGAATGACGAATCTTGTTTGAATACTTGTTCGAATAACGTATCTTGTTTTAATATTTGTATAAATAACGAATCTTGTTAATTGAATTATTGTTAAAAAAACTTTGGCTAAGCAATAGTTCGACTAACGAATGTTGTTTGAATAATTCAAATAATGTATCTTATTTGAATTATTGTTCGAGAAACGAATATTGTTTAAGTAATTGTTCGAATAACGAATGCTTGTTTGAATATTTGTTGAAATAACGAATGTTACTTAAACAATTGTTTGAATAACGAATTTTCTTTGAATACTTGTTCGATTTATTAGTTGATTTAGAGTGTAGCATCCCGTTCAGCGCCGAGGTTATATCAGATGTGGATATACAGCTTAACGTGGGATCTGAACCACATGACATCCTACTGCGAATCGAACTCGAGGTCTCTGCTCCAAACAGCCACGAAGTAATCTTATTTATTTGAATCATGATATATTGGAATATTGAAAAAGAATATTCGGAAAATCGAATAACAGCAGCAGTGACGTATTTACGATTTTGTTTAAGTAATTGTTGCTAACTTTATTCCTGGAAATGTGAAAATTCTGCTAAATCATTTACTTTCAAATAGTAAATATAATTTCGGGAGGCTTAAGCCCGGAAAACCCCTTAAATACCCCATTGAACAGCAGAAAAACTATTCTATAAATGAATTATTTGCATTTTTATAGTAGTAATATTTATGTGTCATGTAATGATATTAATACTAACTGAAAGTTCAAATAAATGCATTATTTCAAGTTATACTAATTTGAAATTGAATTTTAGGAAATTTTGGAAATCTAAATCAGTAGTGACTCGCAATGCTTTTCGGAAAACAAGGGCGCCGATTTCTCTGTAAATTTGCGGGGGAGGGGGGCACTCAGACGCAGAAGGTATACATATGAGGATGTTAAGACAAATTGCATTCAAATTATGCCAAATATTGTATATTCATAATTACACTAGGTCTGTGGGGAGCCCGGACCCACATAAATACACATGAGCTGTGGGGAGCCCGGACCCCCCGGACCCCCAGGATCCTCGCCCTTGTTGGAAAGTGTTTCTACAGGAAGAGCTCTGATATAAATTAATGTTATGTCTCATGAGGGAAAAGCCGCCTTGTCTCGTCTGTGGGTAACGCTATTTAGTTTCTTTTCGTAGAGATGCCTACCAGACAAGAATCCAGGCGGTCTTCTCTCGGAAACGGTGTAAACGGTTTTATTTGCATTGGAGGAGTTCGATCTCGTCTAATTTCCTGGGCAATCATATACATACCAACCCTTCATATTTTTTTCGTATATCAATATTTGTTGAGGTCAAACTATGCTATTAAATTGAACCGGATTAGGTAATAATTTATTCTCAAGTTCGTGGAATTATATTCTTTATAAAAGTAAAGTCATAACAATATAATCAAATAGGTAATGATTTTATTTTTAATTTGTAGATAAGATCTGCAATATTTTGATATACCAATTGATTGATATTTGATATTTTAAATATCAAAATATTGATATAGAGACATCATATTGATAGATATTTCGATATTTCGGCAAGTCTACATTACGACACTTCGATATTTTCGATAATTTGATATTTTGATACTTCGATATTTTCGATAGATCGATACTTCTACCTTTTGATAGTTATATATCTTCGATCTTACGATGTATCAATTATATTTCGACATTTTTTCGGTATCCAAATATTCGGACACTGGATATCCGTTTCTGAAGTTTTAACAGTACATTTCTTTGTAAATTTCTTAGACAGCTGATATGCTCAAGAGATCTAAGGCTATCATAAGCTCAATCTGTCTCGAATTCAAATCCCGCTCAGGGCATGGATTTTCTTTCATACAGTTCATTCCATCATCATCATTCATATATCATCGCTTTTCTTAATCTAATGAGCAAAAATGCTTAGCTGTTAGCGTACGCGCCTTTGGCGTGGGAGACCCGGGTTCGATTCCCTGCGGGAGCTCACGTGGTTCGGATTCCACGTTAATCAGTAGGTGCCGTCTCATATAGCCTCGCTGCTGAAAGGGACGTTTAACTCAACATCAACTCAACTCTAATGAGGAAAATGTTGGACATAAGAATTAAACAATAAAACATTAATTTTAGGAATGATAAAAAAATGGATCAAAAAAATTGCAATATTGGCCAAGAATTTTAGGAATAATTCCAAAAACTACATCAAAAGATTGCGATCTTGGTCAAGAATTACTTTCTGGATCAGGGGCCTCAAAAGTTTAGAATGGCCCCTAAATCGAGTTTTTTTTTTTTTTTTTTTTTTAACGGAATAAGCAAATCATACTTAGTTAAGTGATAGTTTGGGTTTTACTACACTGTATGTAGTTCCCCAAATATAAGGCGTAAAAGAAAAATTTTTATTTAATGAAATATGTTGTATTTTTTGATCTAATAACTATAAATAATAACTATAAATAAATTGTTAACTTTATTTATTGTTTTATATTTTTTATGTATGTAAGTATCAACATGAACTAAAATTGTTTCTAATAAGAGGTTGGAACTGGGTAACGGTTATATAATAATTAAATACAATTAACGAATGGAGGAAATCATTTTGTTTATTCCCTGAAGTTTTTTTTTTTATTTTTATTTTTAACTCATAAAATACTGATAGCATTTTGCGTGGGAAATAACAAAAAAAAGTGATATCAGCAACCAGAAACCCGGCATTTATGAAAATGAGTAAAAAATTAAAGAAATAAAATAGAAATTCTTGCAGCCGTCATCCGATTGGTTAAGAGAGGGGGAGAGGTCAGTTAGAAAAAATTAAAAATAAAATTAGATTACGTTTGACACATGGCTATTGTAAGTTTTCACTTGCACCTTGTGTTGTTGGTCTAACCGCAAAAAAATAATAATAAAAAATTCTAATACGTCCGCCAATTGTGGGAAGAGTTTACGAAACGCAATGATGGTGAGGAGGGGAGCAATATCCCCCCTCTTTCCTTCCTAGGGAAAACAGAAAAGTATAACCGTAGAGAGATAGGGAGCTTATCTTCTACTGTATGTCCTTTTCTGTTAAAAAAAAAAGCACCTCCCCTCGTCACGGGGCTCCCCTGCTGGTTGGGGTTAAAATGATTCTCCATGACATCATTTCCGGCAACTTTCCCCCTCTTTTTCCACTTTGGACACTCCTATATTTGATGCGTTATGTGATACATAGCAATGGAGTTATTCCTCCCACCCTCTCGATATCGTGTACGCTACACAAATGGTCTTTCTTTTAGCATTACACACTCCTTTGCACAAATCAACGCACATATACATATAGGGCATAATAGCCAATTAATAATAATACAAATAATAATAATAATAATAATAATAATAATAATAATAATAATAGGCCTAATAATAATAATATTGTCGATGTAATATACATAGATATTTCAAAAGCCTTTGATTCGGTCAGTCATAAGTGTCTCACAAGCAAGTTATCAAATATTGGTTTATTGCCTTTGTACATTCGCTGGTTTGAAAGCTATTTGTCAAACAGAACCTACAAAATTAAAATTGGACCTGTAGATTCTCGTGTAGGCTATGTAAAAAAAAATGGAATACCGCAAAGGTCGCCCTTGGGACCACTCTTATTTTCATTATTTTTAAATGATCTCACTGTATTACATTTGACGGTCAGTTAAAGTTTTCTTACCACAAAAATTGTATTGTAGTGTACAACGTGCCAGAAGGATTGTAGGTTTTATTTTTAATACCAAAGACCAAGTAAGATCAAAATTAAGATTTGGTTCGGTAATAAGGAACAGTATTTCTAAAACTTTGACAAACAAGATAGAATCTGTGCAAAAATGTTTTATTCGACTGCTATGTTTTAAGATGAAAATGAGCTACTACTCACATAGCTATGAAGATTGGATTGATTATTGGGGTTTGGAGTGTCATACGAGTAGAAGAAAAAATTCCGACAGAGTATGCATGCAAAAAATACCTAGATAGTGTTTATATCAGTGAATACTGTTTACGAAACATAGGTTTTAAAGTACCCAATCACAGCAAATAGCATGATTTTAGTTTCTGTAAATTGGAAATGTGAAATTTTATAAAGATTGACAGATTCTTAAAGTACATAAATTTTAGACTTAGTGTATTAAGCAAGTGAATGTTTTATAAGATCTAAGTGATATTTTTTTAAGCAAAGACGTTTAGAAACATTAAGCTAAAATGTAATTCTAAGACTGCTGTTCTTAGCTTTTCGTTGTTTTAGATAGATTAAAAGGTTGACAATTTTTACAGCTTTGGCAAGGAATTATTTCTGCTTAACTGACTTTTATGGACATTGTATTTCATATTAGTGCTCCTCTTTTTACTGTTTTCTCATTTATTATTATTATTATTATTATTATTATTATTATTATTATTATTATTATTATTATTATTATTATTATTATTATTATTATTATTTCTTAAAATAGTGCTCTTATACCACACAATGCACTGTATTTTTGTCAACAAGCTGTTCGCGGCACTAAAATAATAATAATAATAATTATTATTATTATTATTATTACTAGTTGTTCCCCAAGTTTTTGCCTAGTTGTAGACTAAAATCGTTCTGGATTAAAAGTTGTATTTATTTATTTTTAACTTTTTTTTGTTTTGACCACCATATGTGTAGCATGCGGTTACACATGTTAATGATATTCTAAATATATGATCACGGCACTTGTTCTAATAATAAACAGAAAAACATGGTCATGTCCAATTTGATAACCACCCATTTGAAATATTTTAATTGAAACAAGACAGATTAAGTTGCAAATTAATTCGTCACAATTGTTTCAAAATTACAAATTGGCTGTACGCTAGCGCTATCTGTTGAAGAGTCATGCAGGCAGCGCACGTATCCGGGAGGCAAGCATTAACTATTTTGTGTGTAAAACAAAGTACACTCATGTCCAAAATTATTGTCGCATGACTATAAATATGTTATTGTAGGAATATAATTTGATAACGAATTCGCCCGGTATTTCTTATAATGTTAGTATGTGTATAATCGGCGAACATATGTATGTGGTAAATTTCATGTCAAAAGAGCAGTAAATAAGAACAATAAAACGAAAATAAAACTTTCTTGTCCATTTAGCAACATTTTGTTTTACTCATTATAATTTTCGTATTTATAATTCTTTTCCTATGAAATTTATCACAAATATATTATACATTTCCCGATTATACACATAGTATCAGTATTAAAAGTAACCTGCAAGATCATTATCAAATTATATTCCAACAAGAAGACACTTATAGATATGCGATTTTGGACATGAGTGTACACTGTTGAGCAGGGGCGGATCCAGGGGGGCGATCGGGGCAATTTCCCCCCCCCGAGAATAGGAAACTTTCATATTTTATATATATAAATAAAACCCATCCCAAAGTTTGGAGCCCTTAAAAGTAGCAGTATGACAACCCACCGCCCCCCCAGAAGTCGGTCCTGGATCCGCTCCTGCTGTTGAGTAGCAAATAATTATAGCAGGGATGCAATTAACCATTCGCCCGGGACAAATTTGTAAAATCACTATTATTTATTTCAAACTGTAAAGACTGGGATGTTGGGCTAGTGAAATGTTGCTTATTTTTATTCTTGAATTATAGATAGATATATATACAATATATAGATATAAATATAGATAGGAATATAGATGTAGATATATATCTATATAGATATAGGTGCCAACTACGTGGGTGCTTCGGGTCTCAAGCACCCATTCGAGGTATTTAATGGGTGCTGAGCATGTGACCCAGTTTAAATTTTAGATAGGGATGCATACAGTGGCGGATCCAGGATATGATCAAGGGAGAGGCAAAACCACATTTTGCCGTTTTATACAGTGTAAAGAAGGATGGAAGCCCATTTTATCCAGTGTATACCTGAGCGTCAAGGGGGCTATAGCCCCCTCAGCCCCCCCTTGGATCCACCACTGGATGTATATGTGCAGAATAATAACTTATCAATACCTATTTTAGATTCTTCAGGCTTGCGGTATATCGAGTGTCGAGCGATATAACATTATAACGATAATAATAATCCACGAGTGTAATTTTGTATAATTATTTATTTAAAGAACTTAGTGTTTGATGTTAATTTATATTTTTAAAAATGTAAAATGCTTTACGTGAATTAGAACACAATTGAATCTCTCCATTTTCACTCAGATTATTCTCAAATGTTGTAAAGGCTTGACTGTAATCATTATTATTTTAATATTTTATTTTATCTCCTTATTTTGGTCAATATTACTAAACACGGAACCTATTGGCGGGATGGAACCTAATATAGAGATATCCCAGGACCAGTGGCGTATTTATTGGGCGGCTTCCGGGCTGAAGCTTCCCCCCCCCCCGAAATCTTACTTACTATAGTCAAGTATATGAAATATCTTGTAGAATTTTCACATTTTCAAGCAAAGCCCCCCCGAAAGTTAGCAAAGCCCTTTCCGAAACAAAATCATAAATACGCCACTGCCCAAGACGCTTGCTTCCTTCCCCAATTCTTTATTCCTTCTCTTTCCTCGGATAGTTTTATCGCCCAGGGACGTCATCTCTTATACATGGCGGGCTAACATGCTGATAGATGTCGAAAGCCTAAAAATCTAGTTCCTAAATCCTAAATCCTGAAAATATAGATGGAAGTATTTTATATCATTTTCTTTCAGGTGCAAAGTAATACCCGTTCAATACTACTTAGACTTGTAGTGGCTTGTGGTATTGGATCCCTTCTCCTCAGTGGCGTATTTAGGGGGGGGCTTCCGGGCTTAAGCCCCCACCTCCCGAAATCTTACTTACTATAGTAAAGTATATGAAATATCTTGCAGAATTTTCACATTTTCAGGCAAAGCCCCCCCTCCCCGAAAGTGAGCAAAGCCCTCCCCGAAACAAAATCCTAAATACGCCACTGGTTCTCCCTAAACTTGAAACCTTCCGAACAACAGTTTTTGGGCGCGCATCTGATCACGACACTATTAAAACGTCAGTATATACTGTAATTAATTAGATATAATAAATTAAAAACACTATTATTAGCTCTTTAAGTTTTAATTATAAATATCTTTAGATTAATATTTACAGAGTTGTACGTGCTTGTTGTTAAGTTTAGAATAATTAACGTACTCTCGAGAACGTTTGTCTTTGTTTCAATCTTACGACAAAAGCATACATATATATATATACATACGTACTTCATCTAACACATATGTGAAATATACATTCATATCACACAAGTTAAGTGCGTTGCTCTTTTCTCAGTTTACATTCTAGAACAAAGTGACGGTATCTTCTCGAGGCATCAAACCCTGCTGAGTTGGTTATCGATAAAGCCGTTTTTGCAAAGTGACGGCGTATTACGTATGACGGCTACTCTAAGCATTCAAGTGCACGCTATCCGTCCGTGCTGTATATGCAGACGCCAAGGAAAAACCTCGTAATGTATCGATTTTTTGTTTCCTTTTTTTTATTATTTTTTTTAGTCATCTAACTAACGTATTACATACAGTACATCCAGACACAGTAAAAGGTTACCTGATATACACGGTATATATAAGTGGGCCAGAGTGAAATAAGGGTGATCGCTTGGAAAATGCCAGAACTGACCATCACACATACACAAAACGCGGAGCTAGTGTTGTTGGCTGAAATCTGCGTGCGGCTTATGACAGTTTAATCGTATCTCGCCTGTTTTAGATAACTGACCACCTGGGACACGTAGTTGCTTGTATTATGACACAACATTACATAAATCAAAGGTTAAACTCCTTTTTAAAAAAAAAAAAAAAAAAAAAAAAACTGTTGTTAATTTCCTTCTTTAAAAGCAAAAAAGAAAAAAGAAACTGTTATAAACAAAATGCACGAAACAGCATATCTTGTTTAATTGAAAAACAAAAACAAAATCAAGGTGTTATCTTTGCACGGTCATGTTCTTAAAAAAAAGGTAGTCACTTGAAGAAGGAAAAGATATTTCTCTGTAGTTAAGTTATTTCAGTTCGGTGCAGATGTACTTTCAGCGAGTCACATTTGGAAGTTTTACAGGTAAAATTCAATACTTTGCGTGAAAAGACATGTTTATAAGGAACAAATTTCTGCGGGCGACATTTTAGGTTTACAAGTGTAGGGTTACTAACGGAACGAATTACTAATTTTCCTTATTTTAACACAACGAAACGGCTAATTGAAGCTAGCACATTACATATTATTAATATTTCGTATACATTCCACGAAATAAAATAACTTTTCTGAAACTTAGTGTACACAGGAACCCACTTGTAAGTAAAAGATTGACGAAGTGTTACACCAATCACTCTTGTTTCTGTGGTATAATTATACCGGAAAGCAGTGTGTTATTAGTATTAGGGTTAACCACATATAAAGGAAACCTTACTTTACTTCTAATTGCTTCACGGCGACAAACATATGTTTTATGAACAGGTATCCACATAATAGCTTTACGGTGCGGGAAACGATAAACATATATCCACGTGATTAACAGCAGACACACGTGCTTGTTATCTGTCGGGCTTCACATATAAGCATTAAAAAAAGTTTAACATACACTTTATGTACAGGTGGAACTTTTTTTTTAAAAAAAAGCTAACTAAAACAGCGCTCACCTGCTTACGACATCACACGGTCTTTACAGAAACCTAGTACGACTTACTTTTTTTTTTTTCTTTCTTGCTGTTATGAGCGTATGCTCAGTTACCAGTTGGAGAATCGGTTAGAACAAGTTTTATATGAAGGAAGCTCTAGATAATTAGAATATCAAACTAAATGAAAGTTGCTTACTTTAACGGTGGTCGAATTGGAAATGAATTAGTACTGGTATGCAGAGGCGGATCCAGGCTGCATGTTTAGGGGGGGGGGTGCTGGTCGTTCGAAGTCAATTGATTTTATGTTACATTTATAATATAAAGGTGAATTTTTTTATTATATGTTTTATTTTTAAAATAAAAAATATCCTATTCTGGGGAGGTCGATCGCCTCGATCGCCCCCTCTGGATCCGCCCCTGCTGGTATGCTTGACTCTAAAGACCTATTTTAGGGCATACTTCAATAATGTTTATACCTAGGTATATAGAAGAGCTTATTTTTAAGAAGCTTGGTTAAAATCCTACGTGTAATTTATAAATCTCATTTTATAAGCTCTAATTTTTGAGAATGAGTTTCAGTTACATGCTGCAGATAATAATAATAATAATAATAATAATAATAATAATAATAATAATAATAATAATAATAATAATAATAATAATAATAATAATAATAATAATAATAATAATAATAATAATAATAATAAACTCGCTGGTGGCCCACCCGTAACAAAAATATGACCGTAAAGTTTAACGATGTGGTCTTACAAATAGGGCTGCGCACGAGATAAGATTTGTGGCTGTCTTGTCTCGAAAATGTGCTGTAAAAGTGATATCTCGACTCGAAAAATGTACATTTTTCTGTTGGAATAGCCGTGTCTCGACTCGAATTTTGTCAGGAAAATCCTGTCTCGACTCGTCTCGTACGCATCTCTACTTTTCGAAGATATTTTTCGGGAATATTCCCAGGGAAAATTCCCGGGAAGATTCCCTAAAATGGGAATATTCCAAGAATGTATGTACAAACACAAAGAAAATTTCATTCTATTACTATATTATGATTTCAAAATATTTTTTTACTAAAGTATACTGATTACTGTTGTCTCCAGAGGATTCTTTAAAATGTATATTCTGAACGGTATTATGTTTTTTATTATTAGTTTATTTTATTTAGATACTACGCATAGACGTATGTTTACTTACTATATGTTTTATTAAGTAAATATGTACTAATAAAACACTTAGTATAAAAAGTCCACATACCTTTACACCGCTGAAACAGTTTAAATTTATATGTAAGTGGGTTTTCTAAACTTGACCCTACTACTAATATTATAATCATAGAAATTTTCAAACGTTATAAACAAATTAGGTTGGTAACTGCCAAAAAACGTGAAAATTTCGTAAGGTGTGTATGGGATGGCATATATACAAAATGTTGATTTGAGGTACAGTGTGCTTTGTTACTGTGTTCTTACTCTGTACTATTAAATCTCTAATTTAAGAAGATATGCTATTTCGAACAATATACACGGTGTTACAGAAATTTGCCAACAAAGCTTGGTACATGAATACACCGCAAAACGAAGCAAACAAATCCTAATTAACACAGGTCCGGAAACAACGATACTAATGAAACATCCTGAGAAGCAACCCTAATTTTGATATGTAAACATTACATTTTTAAAGTATATGTATTTACGATTACAGAGATTTCTTTATTCAATATTTGATTCTTTCCCAGAGAGCGAAATTCGAATCAGAGACAGCAGATAGATCGACATCCATTACTGACGGTGGTTCGGGGTTTATTGACAGAATCTCACCTCTATCTCTTCAGAATTACTAGATTACTTTACAAACTGGTTCATAAATTAGTACTTTGCTACTTTCTAGTGTAAATGGAAATGGAAACTTTAAAAAATCATGTAATTAGTTACATAAAATACAGTCGACGAATTTCAATTTTTTTAAACCTTTAAATTATTTAAAAACTACATCTAAACGATAATAAGTGAAAATAAAGTAATTAGTCATTTGGTTCTTATAATTTGGAAAAGAAAGGAAAGAAATGGAAATAAATTCCTTCCCAGGAATTTATATGCCAGGGAAAGAAACCCGGGAATATTCCCATTTTTTTAAATTTTCCTTCTCACCGGGAATATTCCCACTGCCCATCACTAGCACACACGCGTCCAGAAGTTTCTATTGGGTGGAGCCCAATCTTTGGGAGAGGGGATCCAAACCTGTAAGACATAATGCTGATGTAGTATTAATAAGTATTAATCTGCACCCGAAAAGAAACGATAAGTAATTTTAAAATACTTGCAAGTATATTTTTGGTTTAAAAAAATGATAGAAGCACACTGTTTTTATAAGAGAAAGAGTAGAGAATGAAGTGTAACATGAAATTTTCCCGGCGGAAGCTCGTGTGGTTCGGATACTACGTAAATCAGTACATCCACGTCTCATATAGCCTCGTTGCTGAACGGGAGATTAAACTCAAAATCAACTCATCAACTCAACTCACTCATGCGCTGAACGTAAGGAGTCTAAGAATTAAATTCTTACAAGCAGCCTTGAAGAATGCGTATAACGAAAATGTTTGTCAAATTTATCTTACATTTACTCAATTGTCTATAATTTTGATTGTAAAATGCATAATGGCTTCTGCCCATAATAAGACGGAAGTATAAGAGATTATGAAATCTCAACTGCCCCCTTTTTGTTCCAACACGCCTGAAGGATGTTAAGAGTCTTCATCCCGGCGAAATTAAAATACCGCTAATTTTACAGTAATTATGTGATATCTTCAAATAGATAAAAGATAATCGAAATATGGAACAAGAGCGCCCTAGACAATATTATTTTGTGTGAGGTATCGTTATCACAAGTCACCTAGTGGCTTTTTGTTTTTCAGCTGTTTAGAAACGCGAAAATAAATGCCGATTTTCAAAATGGCTCGAAATCGAAAGCAGGTAAGTGAGTAGTGATAACGGTTTCTCATGTAAAATTATATTGTCTAGGACGCTCTTGTTCCAAATTTCGATTATCTTTTATCTATTTGAAGATATCACATAATTACTGTAAAATTAGCGGTATTTTAATTTCGCCGGGATGAAGACTCTTAACGCCATGTAGTCAACCATTGATTTATGCAGTTTTGACTGCATCTGTTGACTTCTTCTGTGGTGAATGGATTTAAGTCCAATATAATTAAAAGCTGTTGTTTTCGAAGTTTTATCACGTATTATATTTTCTTTTTACAACTTTTACAATGATTATCATTTACCATGCCGAAGAGACCTAATTACTGCGAACTTAAAATACCGCTAATTTTACAGTAATTATGTGATATCTTCAAATAGATAAAAGATAATCGAAAAGTAGAACAAGAGATCGCTAGACAATATTATTTTACATGAGATACCGTTATCATGAGTTACCTAGTAGCCTTCCGTTTGCAGCAATTAGAAACGCGAAAATAAATGCCGATTTTCTAAATGGCTGGAAATCAAAAGCAGATAAGTAAGTCGTGATAACGGTATCTCATGTAAAATAATATTGTCTAGCGATCTCTTGTTCTACTTTTCGATTATCTTTTATCTATTTGAAGATATCACATAATTACTGTAAAATTAGCGGTATTTTAGTTTCGTCGTTGTGAGTCCTCCACATCATTCTCCAATAAGAGTGTTTCATTTCAAAAATGAAGTCATATTTTTCTTTCAATCAAGAAACATTTAATTTTATAATGTTTGATCATTCATAAAGTAAACCCGTACAAATCAAATGTGAAGGGAATTATAATTTTGTTTCTTTCACGTTCTTCAATCCTGTGCTATAACAAAATGTAATTGTAAAATTTCTCATTTTTGGCTTGCCTAAAGGTAACCTGAAGATAATCCAGAAATTATATCCTAACTATATATAAAATTACATGAACTGACTGATATAAAATAAAGGAGTACAGTACTTCCAGTTGGCATAGAAAGTTGAAGTTTTGAATGATTATAGCCTTTCGGGACAAACTCAAGAAAATTGCCAAAAGTGAATATTTTTAAATTTAGGGGGTCTAAAGGGCGAAGAACAAATTCCTCATGTTATTTAAATTGGCCTTTTTTTTTTTTTTAGCTATAATCTCGTTTTTGGTACTTGGAATTGGAATAAAAATTCGAAATTTGGTACTCTTGTACATTTTCCATTATTTAATAAAATCACTAAAAATAAATACTATCAAGTTTAGAGTGGCTTTATGGTGAACTGAAAAATCTTTCCCATGTTATGTTCCCATGTCTTTCCCATGTCTACACCCCAAAATATTTAGGCACTTCCAGATGGATTAGAATATTGACATTTAGCGTGATTGTATCCGTCCGGGAGTAACCGACAGTAAAATTCGCGAAAACGAGTACTTTTACTTTTTAGGAGGTCTAAAGGGGAAATAAAAAAAACTCCATGTTATTTAAATGGGCACTTTCTTGGGATACAAAATCTTATCTTTTAGATAGTTGAAATAGGAAAAGAAACTTGTAATTTGGTAGAATTGTGGGTTTAAGGGTCTTCATCCCGGCGAAATTAAAATACCGCTAATTTTACAGTTATTATGTGATATCTTCAAATAGATAAAAGATAATCGAACTGTGGAACAAGAGCGCCGTAGACAACATTATTTTACATGAGAAACAGTTATCACGACTCACTTATCTGCTTTCGATTTCGAGCCATTTTGAAAATCGGCATTTATTTTCGCGTTTCTAAACAGCTGAAAACGGAAAGCCACTAGGTGATTTGTGATAACGGTACCTCACGCAAAATAATATTGTCTAGGGCACTCTTGTTCCATATTTCGATTATCTTTTATCTATTTGAAGATATCACATAATTACTGTAAAATTAGCGGTATTTTAATTTCGCCGAGATGAAGACTCTTAAGAGTTGCGAGGTCGTAGGCCGAGGGAACGTGGCGGTCTAGGGGCGGAGCCCCCAGCTAGCGAGAAGTAGTTGTATTAATCTAAAACTTCATGTTCTAAATGAACTGTGAACATGTTTATGATTTATCCATCATGTAATATCTGAAACCGGGACGGAAAGGGGGAGGCATGGTTGCTCAGTAGTAGAGTGATTGCTTCTGGTGCTAGTATTCCTGGTTCAATCTCAGTATACCTGGTTCAAATTAGAGTGATTAACATCGTGGCCATGTTTTTTTCGGGATTCTTCCGTTTCGATCTACATTCTCATTTCACTAGTTCCATCGCAGTGATCCTAGACAGGGACGTACGCAAGGGGGGTCACGGGGGTCCGGACCCCCCGAAATTTCGACTTTTTAAAAATTTAGCCTAATTTTAGGGGCAATTTTAGGAATTTTAATATAAAATACCTTCATATTTAGTTTGAACCCCCCCCCGAAATAAATTCCTGGGTACGCTACTGATCCTAGACCTTTATTAATCGTCTGTTCCCTTTAGCCTCGATGTCATAATTGTGGCATATTAAATTGAAGATTTTTTTCATTATTCTTGTAGCAGAAATCGCTGCAGTAAGTTCAAGATTGGACAGGATTGTATCGTTATGGCATAGGTAAGGAATTCTGAAATACAGACTCCGATGTGGAGGTCGAGGGATGAACATTTTTTTTTTTTTATGTTCATCAATTGGTAAACGATGATTTAAAAGTTCGGGATACGAATTGCTAATTAAACAAACTTTTTTAAGTCAACCTGCCCTGATATTCCATAAACATAACTCCAAAAGAATACAGGGTGGCCCAAAAGTAGGTATACATCCCTGCATCGATCAAATGTAACATTCTAGTTTATGAGTTTATTTGCTTCGTCTCTTCCAAGCTTAAGATATATTAGGTAAAAACACATTAAGAACAAATAATAAAGAAACTAAGTCTATCTGATGGATAACAATAAGAAATTATATAAAATGCAGTACGGTTCTGTATATCTACTTTTCGGCCACCCTGTATTTCTATTTTTGTTGGTTCTGTAGTAATCATAGTCGTAATAGAAGCCTAGAAAAGGACCTATCGTAATTACGGTCTTTCTGAGTACTTCTCAGAACTTATGTTAGATTCTATTCAAGATCGCGTCTCGATATTTTCGATTCTTAACAGCTTTACTCAAACAGCAAGACTACAGCCACTACTTGAAGTTAAAATTTTCGTTTTGAGGTAAGTGTACTAATTAAATAGTTTATCCATTGACGTTACAACTGATATTTTTTATTACAACTTGCTTTAAATTGACAATAACTGATATAGCGTTATCTAGTCAGGTCTTTGTCTTATGTAGGAGTTGCTCGAAACAATTTTGTGGACTTCCAAAATGAAATGAAATGAAATTTCTAATAATAATACGTCCCAGGTTTACCCCTGTAGGCTAAAGAAATGGAATTTAGTTGATTTTGAGTTTAAGCTCCCGTTCACCAGCGAGGCTATATGAGACGAAGACCTACTGATTATCGTGGAATCCAAACCACATGAACTTCCACCGGGAATAGAACCTGGGTCTCCCACGCTAAAGGCTCGTACGCCAATCACTGAGCCACGAATGAAATCTGTAGGCTAAAGGAAACGTAACGATTAATGAGCATAATTTTTTATACGGTGAAAGAATTAGTGGAATGAGACGGGAAAATTTCGAGAAAACCCACAGGTATGATGTTGTCCACCACACGCACATAGCTTGGGATCGAACCACGGACCTCTTGATGCGTATGGAAAGTTTTGTAGAACAACTGTGCCAGTGAACTATAAGGTAAAAACTAGGATGGATAGCCACAATCCAGATTATGATAGGTATATCATAAGTTTACTATAAAAAATTTCAAAAATATATAAATAATACCTTAAATTATTTTTGTTGTTCAAAAAATTGGGTGCACCTAAGCCCTCCCAACCCCGTTTAGATCCGCCACTGAACTATGCTGTCCGTTCATTTGTCGAAAAGTATCAGAATAAAAATGTAAATTAGTGCTAGTCAGAAAGATTGTTTTATGGATTGTGTCCCAAAAATAGATTCCGGTTCCATCTCCGCCTTCATGAATATAAACTGGAAGCAGGGCGACTCTAGTCCAAGGTCCGAGGGGCCTAGCCCCCCTCATATTTTTGAGTGACAAAAATAATTTAAGCTATTATTCTTTTACAGGGTGTTTCAAACCAACACCAACAACGTTTGGGAGATGATTCCTGATACCAGGATAAGACAAAACGTATAGCCCAATCTCGGTGCATAAATGTTTCCGTTCGAAGCTACAAGCTGCGGAAAACATGAAAAATGAACTTTAAAGATCCAAGCTCCAATACTATGGGACTTACCGTGGTCAGGTCAAGACTTCACGTAGGAACTAATATGTGTGCTGTCCAAAAATACGTGTTTCAAAATCCTAAAGGTACTCACGCAATAATTTTAAAGAGGCATTTGGCTACGGGCATATAATTTAAAGTACTCACCAACTACCTGTATAAAAATTGTTGTGGAAGTACCACAGGATAATGAAACATGGATATTTGGATAGGACACATACCAGTTCCTAATAAAACCTTGACTCTGACTCGACTACAGTAGGTCCCATAGTATTGGAGTTATGGACCTTTAAAGTTCATTTCTTCATGTTTTCGGCAGAATATAACTCCGAAAGGAAGAATTTATGCACCCAAGTCGGCATCTATCTTTCGTCTTATCCTGGTATCAGGAATCATCTCCCAAACGTTGTCGGTGTTGTTTTGAAACACCCTGTATATATACTATGATAACTACGCCATCTATTAAGATAAACTGATATTGAAGTTTACACTGAGAAAAAAAGAAGATTGTTAGATGTATGACATCCTGCAACGACATGGTGTTACATCTAAGCAGAGAAGATCATAGGTATGTAGAATATGGATAACATATGCTCCGTACAGATTTCCGTAGTAAAAATATGGATTCCGTATATTTGTAGAATATATTGCTGTCCGGAAACGGATTTGTTTCTGTGCATTCTTATGAAGCTTCTCGTTACGACAATACATAGTATGGCTAATGAGATATAGCTAGAACTGTTGATAGTCCCGGTTTTTCAGGAACAATCACGGATGTACATCAACTGTCCCTCTAGGAATTGTTCGGGACTCGAAAAGTCCCAGCTTCAATCTAAAACATAAGTAATATCATTTGTGCAATACATTAAAAAAATCCCACTTATTAGTCATTGATAGCATTGTAGCAAAGCTGCATATCCTTTTAATATAGGCAACCAACATGTCTTTGGAACTGTGCAGGTTACATAGCAGCTAAGAAGTATTTTAGATTTTAACGGGATACAAACAGCCAACAGTAGAAAAAAAATCGTTATCCGTGAAGAAAAACGAATTGACTCCATTAAAGAACTCAGTCGAGATAGTTGTAGTAAGAAAAGTAGGCAACCAACACGTCTTTTTTACTGTGCAGGTTGCATAAAAGTTAGGGAATGTTATAGATTTTAACGTGATACGGACACCGACCATTAAAAGTATAATTAGCCGTGAAGAATGACTCGATTAACGAACTTGATCAAAATAAATCGTTCTAATCATCTCTTTCAAAAAACAAAATTCAAAAATTTGTTTTCGTTCAAGATCTATCTTGTGGAGTAACGAACACACGACTACCATTACAATATCATAACGCAGATACTAATAAACAAGTGATAAGGGAAGGACTGGGCTTGCTATTTAAAAAGAAAGAAGAAAAGAAATATGCGTTGATACTAAAATGAACAACAAAAAAAGATTCCAATGTTAAGTGACAGCACTTTATTATGTCGTTACCCAATCAGAAGATCGGATTTGACTGAGGTAAAAAGAGAAAGAGAGCGAACGAGAGAAAGAGATGCGTTGCGTGTGGTATATGTAACACTAGCAGCCTCTTCTCCCCTCACCCCACCTCATCCCCCATCATCTCTTACACCTCCTAGTGTAACGCCCCAAACTCTGTCTTTCATTTGCCCTGTTGTTCACATACGAAGAGAACAGGTCTTTTTTAAAAAAGAATCTCTAAGAAGGGGAAGAAAAACAGATAAACACACACTACCGACATCTCCGAGAGGTATTAATGGTCATATGATAGCCTATTACCTTACAAAGAACTTGTTAACTTTTAAATAAGTGTGTGTGTGTGTGTGTGTGGTAGCGTGGAGAACAATTAGGAATAATTACAGGCCAAAGGATACTAATTTTGAAACTTATATAAGCGCAGATTAACATCGATAAGGAAGTACCGACAACTGTCCACCCTGTAACTCCAGTAATAGTTTTCTTACGGTTTTGAGTTCTCTAATTATTTTTAGCGCCAGTTGAAAATTATCCTAACTCATAGTTTAATTTTGTACAACACTAAAAAGATACGTATTTGTAGATTGAGAGGCCCCATCGCGGCGAAATTAAAAAGCCGCTAATTTTACAGTAATTATGTGATATCTTCAAATAGATAAAAGATAATCGAAAAGTGCAACAAGACAATATTATTTTGCATGAAATACCGTTATCACGACTCACTTATCTGCTTTCGATTTCTAGCGATATAGAAAATCGGCATTTATTTTCGCGTTTCTAAATGGTTGCAAACGGAAAGCTACTAGGTGACTCGTGATAACAGTACCTAATGCAAAATAATATTGTCTAGCAAGCTCTTGTTCCACTTTTTTTCGATTATCTTTTATCTATTTGAAGATATCACATAATTACTGTAAAATTAGTGGTATTTTAATTTCGCAGTGATTAGACCTCTTAAGATGATGAGAATACAGAAATGTTAACTTTACAGATGAGATCTACCAATGCATTCATAGGAATAACTATTAACGCGAAAGTTACATTTCATCGAGGAAAGAAGATGAATCAGTTAATTAAACGACAATTAATAGCTTAATATTTCAAATAACTCCAAGGAAACGCTCGATAACAAAAATTAGATGATATATTTCAATCAGGATTAAAATACAAAAACTCTTTAGAACGTATGAAGCAATTTTAGAAAGGTAAGTAATGTAAAACTGTACGGTAAACTTGCCGTACGCAATATTATACTATGTACATCGGTTAATTGGTTTAAGTCTAGTGTCCCGTACCGAGGCTATATAAGACGTGAAATTACAATTAAAGGAAGAATTCGAACGACGGTAATGTGTTCAAATTTCAAGGGAATCCCACCGGAAATCAAACTTGAGACTCGATGCACCAGAGACGCTCATGCTAGTGAGTCACTAGACCAGCAGGCTAGAAGTTGTTATCATCTGATCGTGAACGACTTGAAGTCGAAATTGAACTTTATGTGATTGACTACACTCCAGGATAAACGTAGTTGAAGATCTACTGTAAATACTTCAGAAGCGGGAGGAAGGATCCCGCAAACAGCAGTGGCTTATTGGCAGAGGTGCCCATCTCCATGTTTGCTATATTACCTCTGGTATGTCTGGTATTTAACATACGTGGCTTGCTATATTACGTATACATTTTCGTGAGCCTCTTCGGTCGCTTATGTTTATTGGGTATGGTGATGTAATTGAAATTTTAAGGTAGCATCAAGATAAAATTACTTTAAACTAGTCAGACATTTACATAAAAATTATATGATATTATATCATTTACTTAATCAAGAATCTACACAAATTAAAAGGTATTGGAGCACGGAACCATTGAGAAAGTTTCCAAGTAATGACTTTTCTTTTAGGGACATTCCAAATCAAATTAAAGTAGCACTTGTATGTATCAGGCAGAACACATAGGAGCCACTACAGAAGTGATTTATATTCAATAAAGACACAGGCGTAGAAAGGAGGGAGTTATGCCGCTCATATTCCTTCGAATATACATCTACTTCTTAGATGTTTAATGATAACGTAAATTTTTAGAACACGATATCTGAACAGCAAGGATTTAGGGTATCTGGAGAGGCCCCATCACGGCGAAATTAAGATACCGCTAATTTTACAGTAATTATGTGATTTTTCAAATAGATAAAAGATAATCGAAAAGTGCAACAAGAACTCGCTAGATAATATTATTTTACATGAGATACCGTTATCACGACTCACTTATCTGCTTTTGATTTCCAGTGATATAGAAAATCAGCATTTATTTTCGCGTTTCTAAATGGCTGCAAACAGAAAGCTACTAGATGACTTGTGATAACAGTACCTCGTGCAAAATAATATTGTCTAGCGCGCTCTTGTTCCACATTTCGATCGTGTTTTATCTACTTAAAAATATCACATAATTACTGAAAAATCAGCTGTATTTTAATTTCGCAGTGATTAGGCCTCTCAAGTAGAATCTGAACTGCAGATATTTGATTTCCATTCCAAACTTTCAAGAGAATCATACATATCAGCAGTACTTAATAATATTGTAGACTTTACGTCTCCTTTAGCATAGCCGGCATAAGCCTGGGACGTAAAACTCAAAGATTTCATGTCATTTATTTGGCCTGAAGTCTAACAAAGTTTTTCTGCTAGAAAATGACGAAGTAATGTATTATTCAGTGTCGTTGCAAGGTGCTACCTCGTTATTCGTCTGGTAAGACTACAGAATCCAAGTTAAGATTTCTGACGTAAGAATCCAAGCTTACTCGAATACTCCATGGTCGATCACAGAATCGATGACGTTTACCACTGGACCAACTAGGACAGATAATTTACATAATTATCGCATAGAAATCATTCCATAGACTGCACTTCAGCAAATGCTACTCATTTCATTCCCGAAACCATTTTCTTTTGAGTTAGAACACACGTGAAAAGAAAGTAACTTCGAGGTCTAACACTGCTCCCCTCCACCAATCAGGTTACCGCTAAGGATAAAGGAGAAGGGGGGAGTACAAGAAGGAGGTACTAAGAATCAGCGTACTGTAGAAGACTTACCTCGGAAGCCAGTTGTCAAAAAAAAAAAAGTTACAGAGACCATGTCCATTGCAAGTATCCAGCCTTCCCAAGAATCGAACCACAAAAAATTGTAAGTTGAATCCTGATATTGGTCGAAACTAGTACCTTCTGATGTTGTTAAGCAACAATATATATGCGTGTGTTTTGGTGATATATGTGACTTCAGAAAAACACCAACTCAAAAGAGTGACTCTGTTTTCTCTTCAGAGTGGAGAAAGCAACTGTCAACAGAGGAGACTTCAGGGAACCAAAAACGTACGTCTTCGCCTCACGTAGCCTGCAACAAGAATGCTTCCATTTTATATGTAAGTCACAGGCAGTTCAGGAGAAAAAGCCCCCCCTTCTAGACTCATCTGCAAGTCCTAACACAGCTAATTATCAAGTTAATATGGCCATTCAGGAGGGGGGGATAGCTTTAGGGGGGCAGCAGCAGAAGACGAGGAGTTAAAGCTGCAGAGTGGGTGGTTGGGTGGTGAGAGGCAAGCGTACCAAGACTCAAGAGATGCTACATTGATATTATAAGTCCTTCAATCGCTGTATTCATTTGTAAACTAACCAGCGCTTGCTCATGTAACTTTCATACAATTTAAAGTGCCGTTATTCACGGGAACGAAGCCTTCTAGAAGGCGGATTATACGGGACGAGGCTAAAAGGGAAAGAGAGAGATGGTGTGTGGGGGGGTACCACAGGAGGCAGGGGGAAGAGAGGGGGCGGGTGGTGGAAAAGGAATTTCAAATCTCATGAAACCTTTCTGTCGTTCACTGAAGCCATCCGCCATGAGCCCGTACTATTATGATGAACCCATTCTGAATACAGCTAGTTTTCTCTCTCTCTCTCTCTCTCGCTCTCTCTTATGCTGTGTGTTTTGGGAGAGGAAGAAAAAAGAGGGGAAGTAGGGCGAGAGGAAGGAGGAAAGTAGGGGAAGGAATGTATAAGAAAAGAGAAATTGCTTAGTCATTTATGCTTTCAATTAGAATGTCTCTGCCGCATTGCATTATCGCCCAATAAGTTATACTGCTGGTGACTTCATTATGGTAATGTACAAACCTGTTTAGCAAGAAGGGTATTTTTTATTCTTCTTCCTCCTCCGCCACTGGTGCTCTGGTGTGTAACAGTGTGTGTGTGTGTGTGTGTGTGTATTTGATAGTGTATATATGCAAGCAGAACCAAGAGAAGCCTACGTTACACCAGCATACGAAACGCTCCTTGTACCTTAACGAAGGACACAAGCCGATTCTGCCCTGCAGGTCCTTATACTATATATATTTTTAAACCTTTTTTTCCGACAAAATTACGGAAGGAAGCAGTGAACTTTTTGCAACAAAATTGGGGAGAAAAGTGGCGAATAAAGGCTAGCTAACAAGGCCCACAAGAAAGAAGTATTATTCGATAAGAAAAGAAACATGGTAAAGTAATAAAGAAGATCAGGACAGAGAGAGGAAATCTGGATTTTTTTTTTTTTCAAAAACTCCAGAAAGGCCACAATTTCCATCTTTAAATCCTACTTTTCTATGGATTCAGCACACCAAACGTTTAGATATATATTTCTATCTTCTTCCCTTCTCATACGTTTTCACTTCTTATTCGAATTTCTCTACCTTTTTTTTTCTTTTACTGTTTTCGATTCTGAAATCCTTAAGCATCCTTCCGGAGGATTTTGCTGTCCCTTCATTCAAGGCGAGAAAAGCAGAAGCGTCACATTAACTGAAATTTTATTCCCTCGCTATTCTCACCCCTCCCTCCCCCAAAAAACGAGAAAAGTTGTTCAGAAAATTCCAAGCTTTCTACAGTGCCAAGTCATTGACGCTACAGAAGAAGTGTTAAGTAGCCAAAAGATAGTGTGAATCAAAGCAAGAAAGAAAAATATATATATCCTGAGATAAATTACTTCCATTTCCGGTTCGTTCTTCAGAAAGTATCAAAATTCCATATATATGTTACTAGAAATGGGAAGTAAGAAAGCGAACGGACGTGTTTTGAAGAACCGAAACACAAAGGAAAGATAGTGTTTTTCGTCCAGTGTTTCGAGATGATTGGTGTATATTATCTACCTATCAGAGCTTCTGTTCCAGAAGGAGGTCTGAAGCAAGATAGTGTAGCTGCAACAGTGTATTGGTTAGTGGTAGTATCCCGCATAATTTGGGGCTGTACCATCTTTCTTCGCCACCAACTTTCCCACACTACTTTTCTTCAAGATTCAGCAACTGTATACCCTTGGTTTTGACATTACATATTCTGCCTCCCCTCCTGCTTCTCCTCCGCCCTGAACTGAATTTCTTTTTTTTTTTTTTTCACCAAGAATAGCAGAACATCGTCATCATCATAGTTTTTGGAGGCTGCAGCTTCATTGACTGAGGCCATCAGTATCCATAAGTTATAACTTGGTCTTCTTCTTCTTCTTCTTCTTCATCGCCATCTCTCCATCTTGGACGATGTGTGTAATAGAAAGCAGAACATCAAGGCGAAAAGAAGAAGAAAAATCAAGGCAACGAGCGAGCGTAGAGGAAGAAGAAAGATATATACAGCCACATCAAGAACAGCAGGAGATAAATCTCCTGGATGAAAAGTCAGGCTGCAAATAAAAGCTGGAAAATTATACAGTTGCCAAGTAGAAAAGTTAGGGAGAAAAGAAGAACGTTCCTTCTTGGATATCTTCTCTTACAGTAACACCAAAACCGTTATATGCCGCCGGAAGCATAAGGGAAAAAGGAGAACTGAACTCGAAGAATCCTACCAGAATAACATCTACGTATTTCTTTTTTTCTTTCCGAGCACTTGAAGTTTCGAATGTTACCACCCAGTGGGTAAAAAGAATATAAATTGTTCCGTCCCAACCTCCTTTGCTTTCAAACTTATGATCATCATTTTCATCCTTGGCTAGTAGTTGCTTTTTCTATCTTTTTTCTTAAAAAAAAAAAATAAAATAAAAATGAATGAACGAGAAGGGAAGCAATATAATACAGAAATCAAGCATAAAGGAACCACCCGTTCTTCCCCCTCTCCAATCGTTTGCGCGCGTACGGAGAGACAGGAAAAATTGTTATTGTAGGAAATGTGAGCGTATTGTCTTCATTCCTAAATAAAAGAAACAAAAAAATAATAATCTTGGTTTGCAGATCATTTATATTGTATACTGCATCTACCCCTGCAGTTCACAGTTTATTTTCTTGTACCTTGTTCCCAGCAAAAATGCCACCCCAAACTCCCGATACGCGCAGAGACATATATACTATGTCCCTACATTGTACAGTAATATATATAATAGTAATATTTCTAGCGAACTGTCCCTGCCAGGAAGTAACTTTCCTTCCCGAAAAAGAAACAAATTAAAAAGAATGGGCTCCATATTTCTGTAGCTCTCTTCGAAGAACAAGATTAAAAAAAAAAAAAAAAAAAATTAAGAAGAAATTATTGTCAACGACCCACTGACTGTACTACAAAAGCGGCAATTGTATGTTTTAGCTACTGGTAAGAGTTTATTATGCGCAACCAATAGGAAGAAGGGCCAAGAGACAGCCAAAATATAAAAAGGAAGTTTCTCCTTAGTTCTGTTTTATATTTTATACATTTTTTTTTAAAGTTTTGTCTTCGTTTCCCAGAAATGGGTGTCTAAAAGAAACCACCCTCATTTCAGCCTTCGCAACTATTATTCTTCGGAGAGAGAAAAAAAATGTACAAAAAAGAGAGACATTACAATACATCCCCCTTGTGTTTTTTACTGAAAAAAGAAATGGATAATTTTTTATTTAAAAAAAATAAGAAAAAGAAAGATATATAAATGTACAGGAAAGATAGAAATGGAGGTCATTTATCTTTATTTTAATTTGAGGAAGGAAATTTTTGCAGTGTTCCGCACAGGAATAACATTGTTAAGCGAATATTTTCAACTTCAAACAGCGACGGAACAAAGAAATTTTTAACTTTTCCTCTAACTTAACATTTATATATCTTTTTTTTTTTTCGTTTTTTATTTAAGAGTATCAACTCAGTAAGTAAAAGAATAGAACGAGAGAGAGAGAGAAAAAAAAAATACCGTACGCAAAGAAAGATGTTGGTTTTTATTTCATTAGTGTTTTAGCCTTTTAGCACCCTGTAAGCAGTGATGCCAATTTAGCCTATTTTGGGCTAAATCTAGCCTATTTGGAGAGGCATTTAGCCATACAAATCTACGAAATATTTATAGCCTTAAATATATAGCTTATTTTATGAAACTTTTTTTTTGTCATTTTTAGCTATTTTATTAATCGTTTAATTAATTCGAAATATACTTTTTTTAAAAAAGAAAATCAAAATGTAATTTTTAAAAATTAGCCTATTTGTCATTACATATTATCGTATTAATTGATTTATTTAGTCAGACGGTGTTTTATTACGCAACAAACACTTGTTTATTATTCTTCTTCTCTCTCCTCACCCACGGATTTACAACTACTTAACAATACTTACCAACTTAGAAAGAATTTTAATGTCGCACACGTAACGGCCACGTTTGCTACTTTTTAATTATTTTAATTTTCGCATTTCATTGCAAGAATGATAGTTTTCCCATACAAATTTAATAAACTATTAGGTTCTTGAAGCTACAGAGATTGTTTTTGTTTATTAAAGTTTAAAAAAATGTATCTAATTAGCTTGAAAACTCTCATTGCAATCAAGATGATTCATGTGTGTGTGTACGGAGGAATAAGAAGTGTTTCTAATAACTATGACCTGCCGAAAGAAGTACTACTGAAAATTGGGACAATGGCAATCTACACAAACACAACCAACCCACAGTCCAACTATGGTGCATCCATCTCCAGCGCCTCGGCTAGTTGAGGCATCAGGCGTCTTATTTCAGTTAAATTGATAATATAGCTTTGACTTTCACAAAGCAGGTGAGTTGTTGATGGATTTTATTGTAATTTAAAGTCATGTATGTTGCTTGGTAGTCTTCAGCGAGTAAAATTCAACATTTCAAAATTTACTATAACTCACTTATAATCCTACACACAAAAAAAGGGTTTAAAATCTGCAATGTGGATTATACCTAGGTTACCAGTTCAAAATCTAGTCATTTTTTACGTACAAAGCTTATTTCTTGAAGCTATCTAGCCTGTTTTCTTCAGAGGTTGTTGGCAACACTGCCTGTAAGAATATCATGTCATTTGAAATGAATTTTTCTCTCTCTCTTTAAAACTACAGGAAGAAAGCGGCGAATATTAGGTCTAAACGAAAGAGAATGGTGCGGTAAATGAAGAAAGATGGTTAAAAAGACAATGTGTCGAAAGATGTGCGTGAAAGTAAATAGTCCTTTTTTTTTTAAGTTCCTTTTTGTCTTTATTTTTCGTTTTCTCAGTAAAACTGAGATGAGGTTGCTTTGATGAATATAACCAAAAATTACGCCGTTTTCATTCATCAAATAAAATAAAAGGAAAATTGAATATGTTTCCTTGAAGTCTTGTTACACTAGTAACAAGAACTCATCTAATACAGAATACTATATCATCATCATCATCATAGCCTATGATTCATAGGTAGTCTGTGGTAGGTCACTGGCCGTAACAGAAGCTTCCATGCTCCACGGTCTTCCGCTGACCTCTTTATCTTCTCGTAAGAATTTTCTTTTGATATCGTCCATCAATTGTAGCCTCCTTCACTCCCTCCCTCTTTTTCCTGCCACCATACCCTCTAGTACGTCTCTCATGATACAGTTCCTTCTTAGTCAATGTGCAAACCAGATTTTCTTCTTCTTGATAATAATATCTAAAAGTGTTCTTTTCTCCTCCATCATTTCTAACACCCTCTCATTCATTTTCAGCTTGACTCAACTAATTCTCTCGATTCTTCTCCATACCCAACAGGTTCATATTTTCGGTTGTAGAATAACATTATCTATGATTGTGGTAAGTTATATTTCATTATCTTCTTTCATTTATGAAAAACAAGGAAAGGAAAAATTATAAACTTTGTATCATTTTTAGTATGTCAAGCTCTTAAGAATTGAATTTGAGATATTAAACTGGCATCTGGATTTGAACCTGCAATCTGCGAACTCTCTTTGACCAAGAATCCACAGTAAAGCAAACACAATATGATTTTCTTTGTTTGAGAGAAACAAAGAAAGAATCTCATAACAAGAACGTATAACTTACAAAAAAAAAAAAAAAATAAAATAAAAAAATAAAATAAATAAAATAAAATAAAATAAAATCAGTAACGAACGAACGGATTTCTGACGGGCAATATATTATGATTTAAAATTAATGAATTCCACAGTAATTTGACCTCAAAAATGAAGGGTTCGTAAATAAGCAGACACTTTAAAGAGACGTAAAAATATGAGGAGATGAAAATAAAAAATTGCCTTAGAATCAATTTCTAAGACCTTCTCAAGACACAACAGATTTTTTTCTCCCTTTCTATTAAGGTAGTTGATTTCCTTGCGTCTTTACAGGTGATTTTGTTTACATCACTTTGTCAGATTGTTTCGACAGTGACGAATTTGCCTTGTTATGTATTCCACGGGGAAGATACATTCGTGCCTGCTGACTTTATGGAAAACATTTGTGAGAAGAAGACCCGATTCGCAATAAGCATGTGGAATTATTGTTCACAAATAATGACCAGACTTTTTAACAAATAGGCCTATTGACTATCTATCTTCAGACTTATGTGCCCATTTTTATGTACCTATGAATCTATCTTTAGACTTATGTACCTATGTATCTATCTTTAGAATGTATCTATCTTTAGACTTATGTACCTATATATCTATCTTTAGAATGTATCTTATGTACCTATGTATTTTTTCTATCTATCTTTAGAATGTATCTATCTTTAGACTTATGTACCTATGTATCAATCTTTAGACATGAAGTAAATGCTTTGGCATAATCGTGGGACGTTAAACTGAAAGATTTAAACTACATTTTGTTATACTGCAGACAGGGACGTACGCAGGAGGTGGGTCCTGGGGGTCCGGACTCTCCCCCCCCCCGCGAAATTTTGTCTTTTTTATAAATTTAGCCTAATTTTAGGAGCAATTTTAGGAATTTTAATATAAAATACCCTCATATTGAGTTTGGACCCTTCCCGAAATAAATTCATGCGTACGCTACTGACTGCAGATATTACTGAAACTTTTATTTGCGAAATACGAAGAAAATTATAAGATGTCTTCGGAAAACTTGGTCAGAAGAAAACTCACTCTCCATTCTAGAATTTACATTTTCAAATGACTTACGCCAAATATTAGAACAATTTCTGAAATAACAAGAAAAGCACATGACTCGTGTATGAGGAAATTTAAAAAGAAAGTTAAGAATGCAGAACATTGCCAGAACGAACTTAGAAAGAATTAATTTTTCTTATTAACTTCTACAGGCTTTATACCAATTATTCTATATACTTTATTATTATACTCATTAAACAATCCTTGCAATCTATCTATCTATTTCTAATTTCCTTGAGTATACTAAATTTTTTCCACATGTTTTGTTTGAGTTCTGTTAAAACGTTCTACGATACGTTGTTTTACGAAGAGACATGCTCAAAATCGAGGTTTCAAAATTGAAAAGAATTCGCAAAATATCATTTATCTATGACTTACGGTTCCCTAGATATGGCTCCTTAAATCTCCTGAAATCGGAAATTTTTTCGCCAATATCTCAGAACGCAAAAAATTCCATCATTTCTTTTCAGATAGTTTTTGATGCTCTATCGAATGGAGGGCTAAAAATTGAAAAATTCGCAAATAACACACACACAGACATGGAGAATTCAGTAATTAACTTTTTAAGTTCGTTGATAACTCAGTCTCAAACGTGAAGTACCCCTTCTGGAGTTCTCCCATGCAATTGTCTCAGACAAATAAAATATTAATGCATGAAATAGAAACAAACTCTTTAGCATCATTTTAGAGAAAATTGTACTTTTTCCAACTTTCACCGTACAGTACACTACTCTTATTCTAGAGGTAGAAAAAAAGAGAAAATCCTTGGGAAATCTTAGAAGAGCATGAAGTCTAAAATCGGGTACTGATGCGTTAAATGATATAACATCTAGAGGATTGTACTGACATCGGAAATGAAATCTTTGAGTTTAAAGTATCATGATTATGCCTGTTAGACTAAGGAAGACTATGAATAAAGCAAGTGAATGATGATGGAAGAATTGGGGGAATGGGAAAGTGGGAGGAAATGGAAGAACCCCCGAGAAAACCCACGGACACTATACTGTCCACCACAAACTTATTTGGCTGGGGATTGACTCAGAGACCCACGCACCAGAGGTAAGCGCTCTACCAGTGAGCCACTTGTGCCCCTTTCCTGCTGAAATGAGATTGAGTAATGTGAGGGCGAGTGAGCGTGTGAATTCGAATGAGTTAAGGAGTATACTGAAGGTGAAGTTGAGGATATCAATAATAATTGAGGGTAGCGATAAGTGTGAGAGAATGTACTGAAGTTGAGAACATCAAGAGTATTTGACGGTGAGTATGAGTGTCAGGGAGTTAACAGAAAAGTAAGGACGAATAAAGATGCTTATCTCTGGTTAGACTGAGCATCAGGTATGATAGAAATTGAAACGGGATGAAGCGATGAGTTTGTTTAATGAAAGATTTTGGGAGGTAGACGAAAATTCATCGAACGGAAGGAGTTGACGACAAGGACGAAGGGATAAGCCTGAGAGAGAAGACAGATGAACGTGGAGGTGAATAATGGCCTCCATTGTTTCTCGACAGAGACTCTAACTACCGTGAATGATTATTGAGCACGCGGGAGGAGGGGGAGGAGGAGGGGGAAAGATGGGAAAACAATGCATTGTTTCCGCTTCTGAAAAGCCATGCCACCACATTTGATGGACACTTCCGTCGTCCAAAAGAAAAGATATTTCTTGTTGTTTGGTTTGTTGTTTGGCTGCTGCTGTTACAAAATCTTGGGAAACCTCCAAGAGACGTGAGAAGCCGATACTTGGAGAATAGAGAAAGAGAGATGCTTATATACAAAAGATTCAGGGAGGGAACTAAAATATTAGCACAGACGAGGAAAACGTCAACAAATTTATTATTACTTTTCTATAGTGAAAGTAACTAGTTGAGCAATTCTGTACGTTTAAGTGTTCCTCAATTTTCACCAGTTTTTCATCCAGGTGTGTATATATAACAATGGAGCGACAATAAGACAGAAGCAAGTATGTCGATCTAAAAAAAAATCCAATTCAAGATTTCAAAAGATTTACACTTTTCATGGCCTCTACATATCTGCTTGTCAATTCGTTCGTCCCGATGTAAGTCCTTTCCATGGTTCGATCCCCAACCAACCTTGAGTTTGTGGTGAACAGAATCGTGTCCATGAGTTTTCTCGGGGGTACTCCTATTTTCTTAAACATTCTCATTCCACCAATTATTCCATTATCATTCATTTGCCTCAATCATCCGTCTTCCTTAGCCTAAAGGTCATAATCGTGGGACGTTAAACTGAAAGATTTCATTTCTTTTCTGGAGAAGAAAGTGTGATGATGAATGAGCTAAGTAAGAACGAATGTGAGGAAGGTTAAGACATCAATAACATTTCAGGGTGAATGAAGGGTGAATGAGTTAAATAAGAACGAATACAAGTAAGGTTAAGAGATCAATAACATTTCAGGGTGAATGTGAATGAGTGTGTGTGTGTGAGAGTGAGTTTATTGAGGATGAATGTGAAGGTATCGATATTCTTTGAGTGTAAGGGAGTGGAGTGAGGTTGAACGAATGTGACAACGTTAATATTAATATTTGAGTGTGAAGAAATTGCGTGAAGTTTGTGAGTAAGTGAAGGTGAAGGCATCAATAAGATTTGAAGATGAGTGTAAGTGTGAGTACGAAAATTTTGAATGACGGTGAGCGTGACTGAGGGGTTAGGAAAAATGATGTCCATCTCCGAATCAAACTAGATCCTGCAAGCAGAGGAGGGGCCGCGGGGTTCAGTGGTAGGGCATTCACATCTGGTGTACGGAGTCCTTGGTTGGATCCCAGTTCGCGCCAAGTGATCTTTGTGGTGGACAAACACCGTGTGGGTGGGTTTTCTCCCATTTCCTCCCACTTTCTTCATTCCACCATTTCATTCATTTCTCATCATCACCGACTCCTTTGGCCTAGATGGCATAACCATAGGACGTATAACTGCACTGAGAAAAATTCGTTCTCCGGACAGCGGTATATTGTACAAATATAAGGTATCCTCTTGCTTACTATAGAAATCAATACGGAACAAAAGTTATCAGTATGCTACATAGGCACTGTCCTTAGATGTTACATCATGCCATTGCAGGATTTCTGATATCTAACAGTCTTCCTTATATTACATACATATATGTATATTATCTTCGTCAGCTATATGTTATATACGTCCATTTGTATATGAGATCCTTACCGCCTATATTGTTTCATACGAAAAAAACGTATAAATGGAACACTTACACAGAAACTATTATAAAACATGCGTTTTCAGTTATACGTCTACTGTACGTTAAGTCCAAAAACTACTGGATTTACAAATATAACATAAGATTTTACGTATGCCACATACAATTTGTGTGTGTGTGTGTGAAAGATTTCATTTCATTTTTGGGGAGAAGCAGTGATCTATAGTCCTGCAATTCAGCTCTTTTTTAGGCATTTAATGTTGTGGGAAATTAATTACACCAATGATGGACAACTTACAATTAAATGCAGGCCAAGCCAAGACCATAACCATATTTAGGTTCCCTATCTTTTGTGTCCTCTCCTCAGGACGACGTACAGTGGTACCTTTTCCTAAATTTCTGACCAAAATCCTAAAATCAAAATCATGAAGTGAGCTTCCAACGTGATTATAAATGGAAGAGAAAGAATGTGGTTTTCAACTGTTCTTTGTTTTATCTCTTTTGAGGACTATACGGAGGCAGAATAATAATATAAACATCCACTTCAGTCAGCTTGAGATAATCTTGTGAACTGTGATTCTGAAATTCCATTTTCCCAAAGTTTAATATTTTAAAGATTAGTGCTGGAAAAAGAAAACCACAACATGGATTCAATGCCCGGAAGTTTTTAGAATATATTAGTACGATATTTATTGAGAATTATCAATAACATTCAAAAAAAGAAAATAATTTACTTATATATGTGTATTATGCAATGATGCAGCTTGTTATTAATTTTTGCATAGCTGTAAAGTTACCGATCCTGCATGATCCAGTAACATTTTGGCTCAAGTTTCATAGAATGGATATTGTTATTTATGATTGCAGTCGAAACTGCTGCTTTTAACTGCCATTTTTCGTGTAATTGTACATATTATCAGAAACTGCGCAGTTAGGTGTACACCAGTATTTGCTAATTCCTGAAATAAATTGTTCAAAAAGTAATTTTGTCTGTTATTTACTTTTGGTATCAGCAAGTAGACATATAATTCTCACCAGGAAGAAATTACACCACCACGCTTTGAAGGGAAATGTAGATTTTTGAGGATAAATAGTTCGGCTAACCAAGTCAGAACTGAAACACTATAGATTTAAAAGTGGTGGCGAATCACATAATATGTGACGTTAAACATAGATGGCAAAATACAAGAAGAAATATACAAACTTTAGTGTTCATAGTTTGAAGGAAATTTCCCTAATTAATGAAATCTCGTAAGTAAATTTAGCAAAAAGGGAAATTTTCAATAAAACGTGAAAATTCGGGGAAATTCTAGTGTTGACTAATTAACCAATATAAATGCTTAATTTTTTCTTTGTTCGTCAGAAATAACCCAATACAATAGCAATATTTCGTTTGTGCATGTGTATGTGTGTGTGTGTCTGTTCAAAGTAGTATAATTTAATCCCTTGTTGACTGTATGAATTTGTATTTTTTTGTAAAAGAAAAAAGAGAGAGACAGAGGGGAAAAATTAGAAAAAAAAATAGAAACAAAATACAAATGTGGCTAGCACTTCCTTTAATATAATGAAATTAATCTTATCACATAATTTCTTTCCTAGGAATTGGACACTGAACAAACTAGGGGAAAATTGCTAAGAAAAGAGAAAATTTTGAGCCAGGTGAGGGAAATTTTCTTAAGGAAACCTGCAGACATTGACAAACATTTCTTGACCAGAACCAACAATAGCTGCAAAAGAGCACCAGTTTTCCTATCAATGCCACTAAAACGCATTAGCGAAGTGGGCGTTTAGTGACTGGGTTTGATGAAAGGAGGGACCGTTCCAAAAACAGAAAACCAGAAACATTGTGAGCAACAACAACTAAAAGTGAACTAGCATATGCAACGCAAATGAGCCTACGAGCTGAAGGAGACACTGAAGCATGAGAAGTAGTAAAGAACAGTATTTTTACAACCCCGACCAGAGCTTCTAAGTGTAGAAGTCATATGCAGCATCATCGGATTCCATAGCTCCATTAACAGAGGAAGACATTGTCACTCATTGTTGAAGCGAAGTTTACAAAATCGCAATATACTGTCATGAGATCAGCTGCAAATGAACCTAATAATAATATTTTCATCAAATTCAGAACTGTTCTAGAAGCTAAAAGGAAGTGAGAGACAGAGACTTGTGTTTCTGATAAAGCTGCAGAAAGAACGTTGCAAGGGATTTTAAAACCACACAGCTAAGAGAGTAATTGAAATCCAACATAGATATAAGAAAATACTGAGAGGAGTTTTTCAGAAACTCGTCACGGATTTTTACAATGAGAAATATTTTCAATCAAATTTTAGTTTCAGATCAAATTTTGAGTCTTAGGAAACTGTCGCGAAAGAAGCTGAAATGTTTATCAAGGGATGATATATCGCTGCTATCAGAGCCAGAAGTGTCCTTCTGATGACAGTCAATAAACTTCGTGATTTCACATTATAGGTAGTGTAATGTTCATAATTATATTTTCACTTTTTTAAACTGAATATTAATATTGTGTATGATTCACTGAGAATTGCATAAGGCAAGAGCACTGAAAATGGGGAGTTTTCTGCTATATTAATAATTTATTATTTGTTTTAAGTTTAAAACATTCTTTGATTTTCTTTTAGTTTCTTTTACTTTGCAACACTCATATACAGTAATTTTATTGGTATATAATTATGTGTGTTTAATGTATATAAAATATAAGTATGTTTATTTGGTATTTTTGTGCATACATTATGACTATTTTAGATTCACATTGAGACACTTCATTATTATTGATAGATTTATCTGAAATTATGCTCACAATTTTACCAATTCCATAAATTAACATTGCATAAACCGTGATTACTGAAAGTACTGCATTTAATCCAGTGCGTAGTTTCACTTTACCTGGCAAAATTAAGATTATAATATGCATTCGATTATTCGACGGCGTTACTATAACGATTTGCACTTTTTTAAATTTATGTATTTAACATCGGAGTAGCAAAAACTTGAAACTTGAGCTTCTTTGTTCCTTTGTGTCTTCGTATACCCATGTCGTGTATGCATGTGTGTGTGTGAGATAGAGAGAGAGAGAAATTGACTTTTCCTTACCACCCACTTTTGTCTTATTGTTTTATTTATGTCACAAATCTGACCCTCAACTTTCCACCTCTCACGGCCATTTAACTTCATCGACAGACAAATTTGTTGAAATTATTTCGTTATGGGAGGTCAATCTTTTCTGGAAAAAAAAATCTGGTCGAGATTCCATTTACATTAAAAGGTGTCGGTACGCCGTACCGTTGCGTTCTGCCAGAAACACACACACACAAAAAAGAACATTCTTTTCTCAATGTGTCCGATTGCTTGGCGTAGAAATGAATCAGAGGCTTAAGAGCGTGATATAGCGTTTAGCCCTGGTTGGATCCCAGCTTATGTAAATTTGTGGTAGACAACGTCGTGCCTGTGAGTTTTCTTCAGTTTCTCCGATATTCTCATCGATCAATTTTTTTAGTTATCATATATTTTTATTAATTATCCGTCTTCTTTAGCCAACAGACCATAATTGTAGGAAGTAAAAATATACAGGGTGACCCATAATTATGCATATGATGTTTGACTGTAGTATTTGTAATTCTGGATAAAAAGTTCGATATGGCAACACTGTGTAGCCTGAGAATGAAGATAACATTCACTGAACTTAGAAAATAGAGTACCGCCACACTAAGCCATACCAGTGCCAGAGTGACTGAACGAATCATTCCCGAAGCACTGGATCGGTCGAGTGAAGAGGTCGATCTCCCGATTTGTGAAAACCTGACTTCTTTCCCATAGAGTGTTTTAAAGAACAAATTGTGTCAAAATCGCATACGCAATTTGGCCGAACTACGGGAGGAAGCTATCAGAGAAGAGTTACACAGGATACCAGTGTGGGTCTGTAGAGCTGCTTGTGACAATGTTTGGATGGTTACTCTTCTTCTCCAGGCATGTATCGATTTGGATGGTTCCTCTTCGTCTCCAGGCATGTATCGATTTGGATGGTTACTCTTCGTCTCCAGGCATGTATCGATTTGGATGGTTGCTCTTCGTCTCCAGCATGTATCGATTTGGATGGTTGCTCTTCGTCTTCAGGCATGTATCGATTTGGATGGTTGCTCTTCGTCTCCAGGCATGTATCGATTTGGATGGTTGCTCTTCGTCTTCAGGCATGTATCAATTTGGATGGTTGCTCTTCGTCTCCAGGCATGTATCGATTTGGGTGGTTGCTCTTCGTCTCCAGGCATGTATCGATTTGGATGGTTGCTCTTCGTCTAAAAGCATGTATCGATTTGGATGGTTACTCTTCGACTCCAGACATGTATCGATTTGGATGGTTACTCTTCGTCTCCAGGCATGTATCGATTTGGATGGTTCCTCTTCGTCTCCAGGCATGTATCGATTTGGATGGTTGCTCTTCGTCTCCAGGCATGTATCGATTTGGATGGTTGCTCTTCGTCTCCAGGCATGTATCGATTTGGATGGTTGCTCTTCGTATCCAGGCATCTATCGATTTGGATGGTTGCTCTTCGTCTCCAGGCATGTATCGATTTGGATGGTTGCTCTTCGTCTCCAGGCATGTATTGATTTGGATGGTTGCTGTTCGTCTCCAGGCATGTAACGATTTGGATGGTTACTCTTCGTCTCCAGGCATGTATCGATTTGGATGGTTGCTCTTCGTCTCCAGGCATGTATCGATTTGGATAGTGCATTGGTGAACCACGCTATAGAGAACAGAGATTACCATTCTTGTAAGAAAAGGTATTAGGGTAATGTATTTATTTTCAATTTTATGTTCAAGCTCTGTTGCTAGTTTCTTTATCATAGTCTTTAAAACGCCATTCTACATAATTACGGGCCACCCTGTTTATATTTCATGAACAAAGTATTCTTTATTCGTATGAAGTGCGAGAACGATGCGAAATATGGAACACATGTCATTTCCACGTAAATATAATGAAATTTTCTCTCTATACGAAAACAGTTTTATTTCTCTCCCATTTAAATGGCCGTACCCTATACGTATCCTCTGCTCCTCATTCACTTCAACAGTGCTAAACCCTTTTATCCATATCATCACTTTGTCTTCACACTTCCACACACCCACTACGATCGTTTTAAAGAATTATTTTTAGCATCTTAAGAAAACGGTGAAAATGCAAATGACCCTAGTTCTGGGAGGGGATAGGGAAGGACGTGTTGAAACAGAAGGCCGAAAATGATATCTACGAGGTTGTAAAGTGATCATTAGCAGGTAGTCTCTTACTACCTCTACCCCCCCCCCTTTCCCGCTCCCAGCTTCCTTATAGAGATGCTTTCGAGTAACGACCTGAGCGCTCGCCTCAAACGAGCATGGACGACTTTACAGAAATGACCGAAACGTCGCTATAAAGAATCGGATCTCAACCCCTCTTCCCTCTTTCAACATTTGAATGGATCTCCATTCACTCACAACCAACACACAAAACTATATATATATACAGCTTCCCCTTCTTCTAAGTACTCTTTTCCCATCTATTTTAAAGCATGTTACTCTTAAGAGTATAAAAAAAACTAAAAATAAGTACAGAGAAATATAGTTACACTTTCCAAAACAGTAAAAAAAAAAAAAAAAAAAAAAAAAAAACGAACTACCACTTCTTACACTTAAATGTTAGTAGTATTAGTGTTACTATATTAGTAGCAGTACTGCTAGCGAAGCACTTTACTCCCACCCCTTCTGCTCATACCTTTTCCTAAAGATGCCTGCTTTTTAAAAAAAATTTTTTTTCATGATATCCAAAAAGAAGTTACGCCTGAAGATTTTCTGAGAACGACCCGATTTGCATACATAATAAAACAGTTGCGAAAAGCACTTGTAGTAAAAGAAAACGAAAACAGTATGGTGAGGGTTTCCGGGGAGGGAAGCAGGAGACCTGAACATACTGTTTGATTATGAGAAAGTCAAAAGGAACTCCATCTACGTATAGCCTGCTCTCAAAAGATTGAAATATGGCTACTGCGCACAAAAAAGCGTTAGGAAAATGCATTTCTTCTCATTTTTTTCTGCCCTGAAAGAATCAGTTATCCGGACAGTGGTTTATTGTACAAATATACGGCACCCATAAGTTTACTACGGAAATCTGTATCAAGCATACGTTATCCATATGCTACATACATACTGTCTTTTTTCCCGCTTAAATGTTACGTCATGCCGATGCAAGATTGTATGACATCTAACAGTCTTCCGTATATTACATACGTCAGCTATACGTTACATACGTCCATCTGTATGTGAGATACTGACCACTTATATACATTTCTTTGTTTCATACGGAAAGTACATATAGATGGAACACTTATACGGAAAGTGTGATAAAAAGTACGTTTTCAGTTATACTGTGCTGCAGGATGTAGCTATTAGGGATGGGCAGAACCGGTTCCTGGCGGAATCGGTTTTCGGGTCTGAACGGATCCGGTTATAGAAGATCCGGTTCCGGAACCGGTTTTTCGGATCCAGGTCTGGAACCGGTTTTTCGGATCCAGGTCTAGAACCGGTTCTTCGGATCCAAGTCTGGAACCGGTTTTCAGATCCAGGTCTGGAATCGAAAATTTGTGACCATCCCTACGCTAAACCCGAGCTGCTGGCAGGCTGTGAACACTGTGATAGATGGAATGGTGGAATCGACAGGCAGGCGCCCAGGCGGCGGCCGCTTGTCTTATTTGGCTAAATGAACTGGGTAACTAACAAACTCATTAGCTAAACAGGCAAACTGGCCAACTCATTTGGCTAAACACCCACTGGTGGACCAAAATTTTTTCTGTGGGCACAAGCAGGTCTGGGCAGGGAGAGTACAAGCACATGGTCCTCTTTGCAGTGTTTTGAAGGTGAACTTTGTGCCTCCTTTACGGGTCTTTGGGGGCTTTCGGATCAAGGACTGGAACCGGCTCCTTAGATCCGGTTCTGGAACCGGGTTTTCGGATCCAGGTCCGAAACCGGTTCCAGAACCAGTTCTGAAAATCGGATCTCCGAGAACCGGTTCTTTGCGGAACCGGTTCCTGCCGGAACCGGAACTTTGTGGCCATCCCTAGTAGCTATAGTCGTTAAGGCCAAAAACTACAGGATTTGCGCATGCAACCTACGTTTTTACGTACAACACATACGTTATTTCTAGGTGTGTACTGATGATGTAGTTTATAGAAAGAACATATGTCCCGATTTAACAGTATTTCCCTGATCTGTCGATTATTGGTGATCTTTCCCAGTATTAATGAGTCAAATAAATAAACAAAATAAATTCTAAAACGACCATATAGACATCCAAACTATTGAGACTTGATTTAATTTTGATTTTGTGTTTAGAGCCCCTTTCAGAAGCGAAGCTATATGAGACATGTACCTACAGCTTAACGTGGGATCCGAATCAGATTAGTTCCCGCCAGGAATCGATTCTGGGGTCTTCTATTCCAAAAGCACGAATTCTAACGTCTTAGCTACTAGGAAGTTCTTCAAAGCAGTGAAATTCAATACTGAAACCAGAAGTAGTAGGATTTATATCAGAGATGAAGAAGGTGAATGGGTCGTAGGTCAACGGGACGTGACTCACTGAGATCTACCACCCACCGTGACCCACTTTGACACACCGACCTACTCTGCTCAGTGCATTGTATGCTTCGTCTTTTGAACACTGGTGAATTTGTTTATGTTTTACTTTCAAGGCCTCCATTTTTCTTCCTTTTTCATTTGTTTCTATTTATTTATCTGAGATAAGTATATGTAAGTGAAAAAAGAACTTCAGACACTTTTAAATATTGATATTTGTAATTGTAGTAATAGCAATATGACTTTACTACTTCACTTTCGAGACAGAGTCAAATTTTACACTGTTTTTTCTTTACGTTGACCTGCTTTACCTTGATTTCAGACTTTTAAATTTCATCCTATTTTCTACTGAAAAGTATCTGTAATTCAACAAGGAAATAATCATATATGATAATTAAATGGAAGTTAATTGCAATATGGCCCATGCCAAACACTTTACTATTTTAAATCGTAAAGGTCAGATCCACCGGTATTGTAACAGAGCGTTACTTGAGAGGTTGACCGTAGAAATTCAAACTCCGATTGGTGATAATTTCACAGCCTTGATTTATTACAACTGTAAACCCTGTAATCAATGGAGAGGAGGGCATGAATCATGAGTCTGAGTTGATGACGAGGGGTCAGGGCCCCGTCTGTCAAAGAGGGTCACAGTGGGAACTGAATCAGTGGGTCATGGGTCAAGTTTTCATTGTTGCAAGCCATCCCTGTTTTCTACCAATCTGATTTTAGTATGGAGATAAGATTGTAGATGAAACCTTTATTAATGGGAAGTTAAGTCCATATCAAGTAATCAAATCTCGTTATGTATTAATGTTTCCACTCTACGTTGATCATCATTGAAGCCGGAAATGACAGGTCTGTACTTCTGATTTGAACACAGCCATAAGAATGGAGATTCAATCTAGTCTTAAAGTGCTGATTCCACATCAGAAAGCCATTCACACTTTCTCATACCGTTTTTGTTTTATGAAAATAAATATTGAAACAGGTAGTGGGACGGTATTTCCAAATGTTCTTGACTTGGCCCTAAAATATAGTGCGAACGGTAATATTTCGTTCATGGCAAATAGTGCCATTCACGACAGAAATAATGGATCAATTTCAACTGTCTAGTTGCGTCAGTTCGTTGAGAAAAGTAATTTGAACCAGTAGCTATGAGTTGTGCTCGCCTACTACATGACAATCCTTCAGTGCACACGGCTGCTGTTACCAAGGTTGCAGTGCTTACTTTGGACTGTACAGTGATTGGAAGAAATAATATATGAGTTTCAACTCTGTAGCTGCGTCAGTTCGTTGGAGGCAGTCATTTGAATCAATCTCTGTGCGTTGATCTCGCCTACTGCATGATAATACTAAAGTACACACGACTATTGTTTCCATTGGATTCTACAGTGGTTGAAAGAAATAATATATGAGTTTCAACTGTCTAGTTGCGTCAGTTCGTTGAGAAAAGTAATTTGAATCAGTTGCTGTGAGTTGTGTTTGCCTATTACATGGCAATGCTCCAAATCACGCTCCTGCGTCAGTTCGTTTGAATCAGTCATTTGAACCATTCGGTGTGAATCGCGCTCTCATACTGCATGACAATGGTGCAGTCCTCACAGCTGCCAAGATTGCAGTGCTGGATCTGGGTTGTAAGGTAAGTGCTGAATTTCCTCGAAACGTTAGAAACTACAGCCGTGTGCACTTGATCGTTATTATGCAGCAGACAAGCCCAACGCAGAGCAATTGATTCAAATGACTGCCTCCAATTAACTGATACAGCCGTGTGGACTGGAGCATTATCATACAGCAGGCAAGCCTAACTCATAACGATTGATTCAAATGATTGCTTCTAACGAACTGATGCAGCCGTGTGGACTGGAGCATTATTATACAGCAGGCAAGCCCAACTCATAGCGATTGATTCAAATGATTGCTTCCAACGAACTGACGCAGCCATGTGAACTGGAGCATTGTCAAGCAGCAGACAAGCCCAAACGCTCAACAACTAATTCAAATGACTCCCTCCAACGAACTAATGCAGCTATACAATTGAAACTGATGCATTTTTTCTTCCGTAGATAACATTATATGTCATGGACGGCTCACTACCAGTGACGCGATATTTCAGTGTCAGTCAGGACACTTTTGAAAATACACTCGTAAATTTGAAAAAATCTCGTTTTAGCACAGAAACAAGCATGCAGATCCACGCTTGTACGAGTATCCTTGAGACGCTAAATCCAAAATAAAATAAAAGGAAAGAAGAGGAATCGTTACCAATTCCCGGTATTAATATCATTTATCTGCATGGTGATGAAGGCTGAAATTGTGCAAGATAATATCTAGTATTTCTGGTTTAATGAATGGTTAAGAAAGGGTTTGGAACCTCTGTTGGCACACGGAATTCATATTAAAAAACACTTCTTGATATCTATTACCATTTTTTATTCTAATAACGGATTTAGCAGACAGAAGGATGGAAGAAAATACTGTTCTACGAGGGTAATCTGAAAGGTAAGGTCTGCAAAGCGCTGAATGGAGACACAGAGAGACTATTCGTGCTGCTTTGCGTTTGTCTTTCATCCATTCACAAACAAAGATGCGCACACTTCGCTGGGACGCTCAGGCATCGCTTCGCAACCGTTTGTAATGCAACTCTCGCTTGGCGCTACCACCAAGTGTGAAGGTTTCTCAGTTATTCGGGTTTTGAGTACAAAAGGTATTCTTAAACCGATTAAAAGTCGTCAATCGATGAAAAGTTTATGGTGAGTCGTGCATGGATGTCATAAAACGTACGCAAGTGGTGTAGGGAGTTTGCAACTAGTCATATATAAATTCACGACCAGGAAAAGACCACAAATCATTGATGAGACAGTCACGAAAGTTGAGCAAACCAGTGACAAACATGTGTTACCCAAGTTGAAAGAACATTTGGCCGGGACGCTCTTCAGCAACGATGACGATGTGAAAGATAAAGTTTAACGCCCCCTCAAACACATGGACAAGCTGGTATGACATGGCCATATAACAACTGCCACGGTACAGGGCGCCTGCAAAAATGCTTTGACCGAAATGGTGATTATGTAGAAAATGGACAGTTGTACAAACTTTAAAATTATGTGAACATTATTATAAACAAATGTTTTTTTTTTTTTTTTTTTTTTGTATTTCATGAGGATACCAGAAATCCCTAAAAATTATGTTCTTCATTTCAATAATTGATAGTTTGCATTCTGCTACAACAGATTTCTTCACGTATTTATTATATACTGTGTATGTAAATAAAAGTAGCAGAATGTATCTATTTTATTTGTCCTCTAATGTTGATACGCACACATCTAACGGTGTCACACATACTTCTAAAGATAATACTTATACTTCTAACGGTATCGCTCATACTCCTGAAGATGACACTCATACCTCTAAGGTGTTACATGATACTCATACTTCTAACGGTGTCACATATACTCGTACTTATAACGGTGTAACATATACTCCTAACGAGGAAACATAATCCTAAAAATGACACTCATACTCCTAACGGGAAACCACATGCTCCTAAAGATGACATTCATAGTTTTAACGGTACCATATATACTCGTAACGGTAAAACATATACTCCTAAAGATGCCACTCATATTTCTAACGGTGTCAAATATACTCCTAACGATGGAACGCATACTTCTAAAGATGACACTCATACTTCTAGCGGTGTCACATATATTCGTAACGGTGAAATACATACTCCTAAATATGACACTCGTAACGGTGTCACACATACTCCTAAAGGTAACACTCATACTTATAAATGTGTTACACATACTCCTAACGGGGAAACACACTCCTAAAAATGACTCATGCTTTATACAATGTCACATATACTACTAATAGGGAAACACGTACTCCTAAAGATTGCATTCATAGTTTTAACGATATCTTAGCGATAATCTTAACTCTGATCCACGTACTTTTTTCAATAATTTACAAATAATGCTACGAACTACCCAGTACGCATTCATCAAATAGTACCATTTTCGGCTTTAAACCGTTTGAAAAGGACATACATAAAATTAAAATAAAGCAAAATAAATGCACAAGCTTAAGAATTAAATATGCAAAGAACCTCTACATTAAAGTTACGGAAACATTTATATATACAAAGAAAAAAACGAGAATAAACAGTTGATGAAAGAAATAAAATCAAGGACTCTCGACTGTTGTTCCATTCGCATTTCTTCCGACTTCGTATTTACATTTTCTTCTTCTTTTCTTAGTCTCTGCCCCCTCCTCCCACGTTCTTCACTCGTTCATTTTCTCCTCCTCCATTCCTTATGGAATGTGGAGTAGCACCATCTTGCTGGGAAAAGCTCTTAAGAAAGACGAAAAGAACTTTTATCAGCCCATTTTCATTAATGGCTGATTAGTCGCACAAGCTGGACTACTCTCCCACTCCCCACCACCCCTACCAAAGAAAAGGAGAGTAAAAAAAAAGACACGGAAGAAAGGCATCGGGACGAGATGCAAATCTTTTGCCATCATTTCCCGTTAACCAGGAAAGCAATTTTAAAAGGTTTTGTGATTCCCCTTCCTTTACTTTACTAGTTCCAACAGGACGAAATTTCAGTTTCTTAAGAACTACAAACGAGGCAAATTCCCTACTTGGATCTTAAAACTACATCTCTTACGAGCCACTAACAAGAGGGGCCTTCTTTTCATGCCTTAGTGTCCCGTTTCCCCTCTTAACCATGATTACAAAATCAGCCAGAAAAGTCTGTACGCTATAGTCCTAACAGCAATGATAGGGCTTTAGTTGAAGACACATTCTTTCGATGATTTCTTTTGCATCTTCTTAAGACAGGAAAGCCATACCATTCAACATTACATCTTAGTTGGTTCCTTTTGAGGCTTTTCTCTGTACTTTGACTTTTTCTTGTTCGTTCTTTGAAGCAGAATCGAATTAATGACGTCATCGAGTACTTAATTGGCTTAAATAAAATGGCCACTCTGTTTTCGTTTGATTAGAGATTTATTGAAATAATATTGTTGAACACGAAACGGAAAGATCAAAGAAATGTTTCCCTTATAATGTTCTTAGACGTGCCACGTGTAGACCTATTAACAATTTCTAACAAAGTGACTTGAATTAGAGATTGGTCACAAGAAATGGTGCAATACTCTTTAGTATAAAGGATAGGAGGAAAGTTTTGACTTTCAGGAATTTTCTAAAAGCAAATTATATTTTCGTAATCAGGAGACTTTATCGAGTTGATATTTTGGCATATTTACTTCGAAATGAATTTTTTTAGTTTTACATCCCACGGTTATTTCGGGTAGATTGAGACTGTAATGATGAGAAATAAACATGGTAGAATCAATAAAGTGGAAGAAAAGGAGAGAACCCCGAGAAAACCCTACGAACAGGGTGTTTGTTCACCACAAAGCCCACTTGGTGCAAGCTGGAAATGAACCACTGCCCCAGGCACAGGAGATGACCGCTCTACCACTGAGCCACCATTCCCCCTCATATTTACCTCGAAAATTTGTAAAAATAAATAAGTAAATAAATAAATAAATAAAATGTGAAAATATTCAGATTAACTTAAAATTTAATTTAAAGATTTGATAATAGATTGTAATGGTAAATCGATTAAATAATTGTTAACAAATTGAACAGAAGTAAATTTTCAGCAAATTTTAAACGAAATTTATTTATTTATTTTTGCTAGATTTGAATAAAAATTGCAAATTTCTAATCCAAGGTTCAAATTTTTCATTTGATTATCCGCTTCATTGATATTATTGATATATTGTTATTTGTTATTATAAAGTTACTGACATATTATAGTAGTTTCTTGTAAAAAAGAAAGTGTTGCAGTACCGTTTTCTTGGATCATGAATCAAGCAACTTATATTGTCCTTCAAATGCCTACAGAGTGAATCAAGTAGCTTATATTAATAGCTTGATGTATACATAATGAATCAAGGAGCTCTTATAGGTCATTTCATATCTGTAGAGTGAATTAAGGAGCTCATGTCGATCATTTGACATATGTAGAATGAATCAAGGAATTCATATCGATCATTTGGGGTCTCCAGAGTGAGTCAAGGAGCTCATATCGATTATTTGATATATGTAGAGTATATGAAGGAGCTCATATCGGTCATTTTATATATGTAAAGTGAATCAAGGAGCTCATATCAATCATTTGATATATGTAGAGTGAACCAAGGAGCTTACATCGATCATTTGATATCTGTACAGCGAATCAATGAGCTCATATCAATCATTTGATATTCTGTAGAGTAAATCAAGCTCATAAGGAGCTCATATTGATCATTTCATATATGCAGAGTAAATCAAGGTGCTCATATCACTCATTTGATATATGTAAAGTGAATCAAGAAGCTCATATCAATCATTTGATATATGTAGAGTGAATCAAGGAGCTCATATCAATCATTTGATATATGTAGAGTGAATCAAGGAGCTTACATCGATCATTTGATATCTGTACAGCGAATCAATGAGCTCATATCAATCATTTGATATTCTGTAGAGTAAATCAAGCTCATAAGGAGCTCATATTGATCATTTCATATATGCAGAATAAATCAAGGGGCTCATATCACTCATTTGATATATGCAGAGTGAATCAAGGAGCTCATATCAATCATTTGAGGTCTGCAGAATGAATCAAGGAGCTCATATCGATCATTTGAGGTCTGCAAGGTGAATCAGGGAATTTATATTGATTGTGTGATATCAAAAGTTACTAGAGAACCGCATATCGACCATTTGATATCTATGTACGGTGAGTCAGTGACTAAAGTGACTCTTTTCCAGCACATATAAGTGATCAGAAATATTAACAACAGTCTGATTGCATCTTACATATACTAGGTGTGACAAGTGTTGCAGACTCCGAAACTTTGTTCTAAATTCTTTTCCTAAATACACAAAAATCGATTTAACTTCTTGAAAACAAAATTAAACCACATAATCATAATTAATGACAAATTCTTACCTTTTATTTAAGCAGGATTCGAATCAATATTCTCACATGAGCGTCGTTCGAAAGTACCAGTCACGCTATTTTCTTAACTTCTTTGCTGCCCTACTGGATACTTTCAAGTGCTATTTTCAAGTGACTCTCCGTAAAATCTCTTTATGGGCATCTGAAAAGTAATGAAAAGTATGCAATATATATAATCTAGACAGTTTACTGCTTAGAAATTACTCTATAAAAGAATACTGTAAATGGATATTGCTATACAGGAGTATAAGTCAGTGGCGGCTGGTACTATAGGTTCTATGCTTGTTCAATCTCATATTTTTTTTTTTAACACTAAGTCAAGAAAGTTATTCAACATGAAAGGAAGAAATAACACATGAAACTTCAAGGTAACGAATTTCTCTTAATATATATTTTTCCTAGATGAATCTGCGCTCTCTACACAGCGCACCATTCACATATGAGCATTAATCTCCTTGTCATTCCTCATAACATCTGTACACGTCCCTTCGCAACACAAGTGAAGAACGTCTTGATAAAAATCGGCAATGGGTACCGTAAAAGGCAGATTTTTTTTCGATTATTTTTTTTCAATATCTTGTACCGTTTGCAAGATTTGAGCCTACTTTTGGTTGGAGTTTCAAATTCATATATGATCCGTGTTTTCTTTCTTTTTGCATGCAATATTTAATAAGCAAATACATTACACACACAATTAATTATAATGTCAGTGATATACGGTATTAATTGGGCAAAACACTCCAAATAATAAAGATTTATCTTAGACTTGAGAAATGGTTATCCTTCGTTTTTCATTGTCATTTGGCCATGAAACAAACACCGGAGAGATATATTAACCCCTATACATTTATGTGGTGTTGGAATGTATGACTCATAGGATATGATGCTTTACTTTTTAATTCAATACTTCTAGTGTACCCCTAAAAATGTAATAATAAAGAAATAACAGCCACTTTTTAATATTCAATTAGAACTGAACCATCTACACAGAATTTGCAATCGATCAGTGAAAATGCCATCTTTATAGAGCCTATGGTTTCCGAGATATTATTATCAAAAGATTTGGCTACAAACATATGAACTTTTCTTCTCCACAAACATATAAGCCTAGCATTTTAATATATACACTGTAAATATTTCCTTACAATAACTGCTGAAAGTGAATATATACCATATGTGAATACTATGTCCAGTGGCATATTTACGATTTTGTTTCGGGGAGGCTTTGCTAACTTTCGAGGGGGGGGGGGGGCTTTGCCTGAAAATGTAAAAATTCTGCAAGATTTTCATATACTTTACTATAGTAAGTAAGATTTTGGGGGGTTAGGCCCGGAGGCCCTAAATACACCACTGACTATGTCAATACCTTCTGATATTATTTTAGGCGGTATATACTTTTTAATTAAAGTTCCAGTTAGTATACGGTATCTAAAATTATAATTATACATACCATATGAACACTATGTCTAGAATTATACCTAAATGCTAAAAGTAATTTAAAATGCATTTATCGTTAAACTCACACTCGTAAAGAAAATTAGAAACATATTTGAATTCAGTGCTCCAATTTCTGTAAGAATCGTAAGTTCTTTCTTCAAAAATAGAAAAAAAATCTTTTGTAGTACAGTGTAGTAAAAATCTAACAGATTTATACCATATCTAAATTTGAAAAATTTTCTTTGTACTTATTAGAATATAACGATAATGAATGGAATTTTTAAGTTTCGCATCTCACGGTTATACTCTTTAGGATCTCGCAGGATTTCTCATTTTTTTCCTTTGGGGCACACCGAAGTATGTTTCAAACTTTCCGACACTCCTGTATGTAATTATTTCCTAGATGCAAACAAGCAAACACACAAAAATACATACTATATATATATATATATATATATATATATATATATATATATATATAATTATGGAACGTCTATGAGATACAAATCTTACAAACAAATTACGTCGGAGTCTTGAATAGAAACATATTAACATAAAATAAACTTGTGACTCTTAAAAGTAATATGAAAAATAAATATTTGAAGACATTAAAAATCTCGTGACACACCAATGTATCGTAACACACAGGTTGAGAAATTTTACTTTTGAAGGTAAAAGAGATTCAGTGTGTTCACAATTCTAAAGTGCTGCCTAAATGTCTTGAGCCGTGGCAAAAATGCGAACAAAAGCTCTCACTCACGCGTTCAGCCAATAAGGGTTCAGCTGTTGTTAAACGAGAGAGCCTTAGCGAAAGGGAATGGAATTCCTTCAGCCGAAAACAGCGCCTGGAACGGAAGACTAGATGTCAAGTCAATGTGGTATATCTTTACCATACTTTAAAGTGGTATTACGTCTCTTTGGATAATCGTATTTTGATTAAATTGGTCATATTTGAAAGAAAAACTCAAACATTTTTGTGCATGTTAACAACGGAAAATAATGTCAATAACGGAAGGGATGAAACAGAAACAGTGTTGCCAAAATGTTGACACAAAAAAATCGCTAAATGAAAAGTGAAATGACTCCAATTTTGGGTGAAAAGTTTCTAAGGAAAAAATTATTCGCGAAATCCGTTGTCTATAAGCATTGTTTTAAAGTTCTAGATGTAAAATAAACAATATGTTCTACTCACATGTTTGTCAACAGGGCGCAACCAATCCATGAATTCAGGGATCATTTCACATTGTTTCGGGTACTTTTGTTAATGGAGTCATAATAGTTCCGAAATAATTAACACTACAGTACTTATATTATGTATTTATTTTAAAAGAAAAGGTGCAGAATAATTAAAAGATCCAAAAGAAGAAATATAACAAACACCCACTTCGTTTTTATTCACGCATCTATAGCTAATCTCATTGCTATCGGTAATGTTGTATTACTTGTCTCTCTGAACGGAAGCTCTGCGAACTAAGGGACATCATATTTGTAATTGTTCTCCGTTAGAAGGCAAGGGTAACAAGTAACAATACAGGATTGTAGGGGTGGGTACACTGTATTCCCAAACTCTTCATCACTTGCAATGATTAAGACATACAAAAAAAAAATCATTAAAACTGTTTTGTACTAATAATGTTTCTCTACAGATGAACAGATTTGTTTGTAGAAAAAAGTCGCTAAATTTGTAAGTAAGTAGCTAAATCGTCGTTTAAAAATCACCAAAAAAGTCGTCAATCGGAAAAATTACTTTTTGTCGCTAACGTGGAGTTCGAATCCCCCAAATTTAGTGACTTTCCCACCAAATTGGCAACACTGCACAGAAAAACTAAAACTAAATTCACTCATGTTTACTTTGTGATAAGTCTATATAGGTTCATTGTTGGATATTTAGTAGGCAGTTACTGTTTTGCTGGAGGTCACTTGGGAAACTTCTATGTTTATGCACTGCTATTTTGTAATGTGCTAACGTAAATTTATTTCCGTTCGTTGTTTTGTGTTCAGTGGCGTATTTAGGGGGTGACTACCGGGCTTAAGCCTCTCCCGAAATAAATTTGTTATATGCAAAACTTCATTAAAATTTGCCGTACCCAAAAGGAAAAATATAAGTGCTTGTTCATGTGCTGTTCATAGCTCCCCCCCTCCCAAAACTAAATCCTAAATAAACCACTGGTTGTGTTGTTATTAAAATGAAATGAAATCTTCCCGAAAAGTTTTACATCCCACGGTTATGCCGGTTAGGCTGAAGGAGACGGTGATGATGAGAGATGAGTGAAATAGTGGAATGAAGAAAGTGGAAGGAAACGGGAGAACCCCGAGAAAACCCACGAGCACGGTGTTTGTCCACTACAAAGTGTGTTGTTATTAAAGAATAAGTTTATACCGGAAATGATGATAATGTCTTCTACAAGTAGCCGCCGAGGTATGTGACGTCTTTTTGTGGGGTTACTTAAAGGATTGCATCTATGTACCCCCATTGCCTCAAAACCTGCAAGAAGTGTGTGGCGCAGCGTTGCCAACTTTCTTTGAGAAAAAATCGGGAAGGAACAACCAGTGTTGGAAACACTACACGTACGGCGAGTCGTTGAAAACAACGTAAATAATCATCTGAATAACACTAACCTGAATGAATGCGGCACTTTTTTTTAAAAAAATTTCCCACCCACTGCTCATCGCTAGGTATAAGCAATATATGCAACAAATTCAAACCAAAACAGCTGCAATTTATTTAATATAAACAAAGTTTAGAGAGAAAATTATATAGATTTTTGTTATCACAAATGAGAGCATAACATTGTTAAGGAAATACTGACAAAAAATATAACTAAAAACAAGTCATATTATTTGGATATCATCATACAAAGTCTTTGGCCCAGTAAAATATTAATTAACTTTAAAAATCGATAAATCGGGACAATATGCGTCCCGACGAGTGCTCGGTCGGGACGCGGGACAAATAAGTCAGAAATCGACACAGTCCCGACAGAATTGGAACGGTTGGCAATCCTGGTGTGGCGTGAATGGGAATATCGTCTTGATGTCTGCATCATCACTCGTGGGGTCCACATTCAATGTCTATGAGGTATAGTAAAAATATTTGAATTTTCTTTTCAAATGTGACCAATTTCATTTTAGATTATCCAAAGCGTTGTAATATCATTTTAAAGTATGATAGTAGTTTTATGGACACTCTGTATATATGGTTAATGAAAGAAAAAGATTATGAAATAATTGGTGGAATAAGAATGTGGGAGAAAATGGGGGAACCTCAAGAAAACCCACGTACATTACGTTGTCCACCACAAACTCATATGACTTGAGATTGAACTAAGGAGACTTCCCCTCTCACCGAAGTGAGGGCACTACCGCTGAGCAACCATGCTAATAATAATAATAATAATAATAATAATAATAATAATAATAATAATAATAATAATAATAATAATAATAATAATAATAATAATAATAATAATAATATACTAATAGTAATCATTTTATATCAAGGCTTATTATTGACAAATTTCCTTGTACTTATTACATACAAAGAAGCGGAATTTCGAGGACAGAAACGCAGAGAACAAGACAATCATTTACATGCATAGTTTATTTTAGTGTTGTAATGCTATAGTTTTTAGAGAGTATATGCTCTACTTTTCTCGAATATATAGCGTATTCCCACCCGCACATACCCTGGTTCTTTCGTAAACATAAGGTGAGTATACTCCGCACTATAAACATATTAGGTAGGTATATGCCGTATACTCTCGTATATATAGGCCTACTAAGCAAAAAATATACGGTAGGATAAGAACTCTCCATGCCTGTTTCAATTTACAACACGACGGAAAATATTACTATAGTGCTGCCAAAATGTCTTGAGCCGTGGCAAAAATGCGCACTAAAGCTCACACCCTCACACACCCTCGCATTGAGCCAATAAGACTTCAGCTGTTGCTAAGCGAGAGAAAGTGAGTGGAATTCCTTCAGACGATAGCAGCGTTTGCAACGGAATACTAGGGATCAAGTCAATGTGGTATAATAATAACTAATGTTCTCTGAACAAAATTAAAATAAACATAAACAAATGTAAGATATTATCGTTTACTAGAAACAAAAATCAAATTGTTTAATTATTCAATGAATCAGATCTTACTAAATGGATTAAATTCAGTCAAATATCTTGGAGTTACATTTTATACGAAACTGGCATTTAATAACCATATAGAGAACATAGTTAACGAATCTCTCAAGATGTTAGTTTAAAAATATTAGCACACTAATAAAAATATATTATTCGTATGTCCGATCAAAACTGGAATATGTTGCTGTCATCTGGAATCCATCACAACAGCAATACCGACATCAACTGAAAAAGCTTCAACTTAAATGATTAAATACTTGACCTACAAGACGGGGGCGCGGTGGCTAAGTGGTAGAGCGTTCACCTCCAGTGCTTGGGGTCCCTGGCTCGATCCCAGCTCGTGCCGTATGGACTTCGTGGTGGACAAACAACGTGTTCGTGGGTTTTCTCGGGGTTCTCCCGTTTCCTCCCACTTTCTTCATTCCACCATTTTCACTCATCTCTCACCATCACCGTCTCCTTTAGCCTAACCGGCATAACCGTGGTACGTAAAACTTAGAGAGATTTTGACCTACAAGAGAAGTGGAATCTATCCGTTTTATGAAAACTATCTAACAATAATATACAACTTCTGTATCCCTACACTTGAACAAAGGCGAAGCGTGTTAGATCTGATTTTTCTCCATAAAATAGTACAAAACGAGTTTAATTCTATGGACCTGATATCGACATTAAATTTTCATGTCCCGACACTGAAAACTCATGCTGATAATTATGGCCTGTTCTATTGCAAAAAAAGCTAGGACTAACGTATTATTGAGGTCACCAATCTGGAGAATTGTTCTACTTATAAGAAAATATGTATCGAACAAAAACTATTGTAAATGTATTTTGTAATACACCAACACTATAGTTGCGCGTATGCCTGTTGTGTTGTTCACAAGTAAATAAATAAATAAATAAATAAATAAATAAATAAAATATCACTAACTAACTCCATGGTCTATGGAACCCGGAGGTTCAATGCTGCGTTCACAAAAGCTCTCCACTGACTTCTATCCTTAGCCAACTAGATCCAGTTTCTACTTTGTATTTCTAGTTCTGCAAGATCCATCTTTATATTGTCCTCCCATCTGCTCCTAGGTCTTCCTAATGGTCGTTTTCCGGTTGGTCTTAAAGTTAAGATTTTAAAAGCGTTCCCACTTTCTTCCATCCTGACTACATGACCTGTCCATCTGAGTTTCCTAGACTTGATGACCCTAAGAATGTTTGGTAAACGATATAAATTATGTAGTTCCTCGTTATGAAGTTTCCGCCATTCCCCATCCCCGTTCCTCTTGGGTCCGAATATTCGTTTCAGGATCTTGCTCTCATATATTTTCAATCTAAATTCTTCCCTCAGAGTAAGCGACCATGTTTTGCAACCATACAGAACAACTAAATAAGTAAATGAATAAATAAATAAATAAATATAGGCCATTACATGCCTGTTGTATATCATTCCCCTTTTTCGATGATTTATGGCCGAAACAAAAAAAAAAATCCCAAATTAAGACATTTTATTTTATTGACCTACCTTAACTTGTGAACAGTTAAGTGACGTAACAAGTATCACACAACAAATTGTAGATCATGTATATTTATAATATCATAAAAACATGATGTCTTATTTCACTCTTGATACTTTACAAATGCAACAAAAAATCGTAAAAAAAAAATTATCGACGAATCTAGTACTGTTTAATTCATGAGGCTATGATGTACTGTATAACAAGAATAAACAAAGATATGTTTAGGGAGGTATCGTGTGGTATAACTGTTATGTATATGAGAAAGAAAAAAAAAACATGCCGCAAAAAATCACGTTTCCATTTGTTTTAACAAGTGAAAGTACACTTATATTTTTACACTGCTTTCTTTGTACAACTTTAAAAATAGTAATAATTTGAAACTACCTGCAAGTAATTAGTAAAAAATAATGATAACATTTCTTTAATTCTTAGGTATGTCGAAATAATCATAACAACATTAATAATCAAATAACCGTTATATTCATAAACACGCTATGAATATTTTTAAATAGTAATAAGGCTTGTTGTGACGTATCTAAAGAAACGAAAAAGGTTTAAAATTTGAAGGCAATTGGTGAACTTGTATACAATAAACATATGTTGTTGTGACCTTCTGAAGCGAAACTCGACTAATTTTAATTACAAATCAACGTCTGGATGTATGTGGGGAGGTCGAGAGAAGCAAAAAAAAAGTTTGGTACACAGAAAAACAAAAAAAAATGGTTATACAATGTATTGTATATGTTTGTGAGGCGCGGGGGTCTAAAAGTTTATCGCAGACTACTTTTCTTGATTGTCTCATGCGATAAAGCAATTGTTCCACACATAACCATAGCTAGGCACGTTAAATTCTATCTACACATGTTGTGAAACACATTTTTTATATATATATATATATATATATATATATATATATATATATATATATATATATATATATATATATATATATATATATATAATGGAAACAGGTTGCAACCTTAGACAAAAGGGTGCCATAGAGAAGCCCCGGATGACATAATAAGCAATGGTATAGCGGGGTAGAGGGGAACATGGGATAATGATACTTATGTGAAAAGGCTAATATTATTTTATGTGCATAAATTTGCATTTATTTTCCATAGTTCGTTGACTACTTTTTTCCTTCTTTTTTTTTTCTATGCTTACTCTTCCTTCCTTCTGAAATAGTAGGCTAGGCATTGCTTATACCTCTCCGTGTTGTTATGCACACATAAAGAAAGTGTTGGTCATTACGATAATTCAATGTTGCAGGCTCACTTCAGATGATATTAATAGTTGTATGCATAGAGTGGTCCTTTTGACTATTAAAGAAGAAATAAAGAACATTAACGTAAATTTACAAAAGGAAACAAAGAAAGAAAAGAAGAAAAATATTAAAACAAGGTTTTACAGTTATATTAATTCAATGAATAACAGTTTACATTTACTTAGTGAAGAATTTTTATTTTCAGAAACGTCCCCAGATTTTTTTTTTTACAAAGGGCAAAAGATTGACACACAAGCGAAGGTTGCCTTTAGTACTTATATATGCATACATACATATATATTAGAGACCTGCACGGGCCGAGCCCAATCCAGCCACAATGTACCTAGGCCCGGCCCAGCCCGGGCCCAAAAAATTTGGAGATTTTCGGCCCTAGCCAGGCGCGGCCCGGACCCGATAAATTTTAAAAGTTTCATTTTGTAACATTTTTCACGGACACACTTCTTCAACGTTTGCCTTTATTCCAATTATCGTTTAACGAAAGTCAATAATTATTAAAGAATTGCAATTAATCGGCCCCAGCCCGGCCCGACCTGAAGAGAAATCAGTGTCGGCCCGCCCAAGCCCGGCCCGGCCCGGCCCAAAGAAATAACAGAGTCGGCCCGCCCAAGCCCGGCCCATGCAGGTCTATAAATCAAGGAAACCTTGAGTGCATAGCCAGACCGAAAATTTTCATTGTGCATGCAAATTATGCCAAAAACATCGATTCTAAAGACGCAATTTTGTCACCGTTCCAGTGTTACTTTATATTGCACTTTCCAAAATGTGTTTGTTAGGGATGGACTGGAAATGTGGGTGTGGATAAGAATGAAAAAAATGTAAATTAAATGAAATGTTTGAGTTTAACATCCCACGATTATACCCTTTTAGGCTAAAGAAGACGATGATTAAAGCAAGTGAATGATGATGGAAAAATTCATAGAATGAGAAAGTGGGAGGAAAAAGAGTTCCCGATAAAACCCACAGGTACAATGTTATCCACCACAAATTTACTTGGCCGGGGAAAGAGAAGAATGTAGAGAATTAGTTGGGTCTAGCGGGAAACGAATGAGAAGGTGTTAGAAATGGTATGGAAGGGAGGAACAATTTTAGGTATTATTATTATTAAGAAGAAGAGAAACTGGTTGGGACGTTGGGTAAGAAGGAACTGTATCATGAGGGAGGTACTAGAGGACATGGAGACAGGAAAAAGAGGGAGGGGGCGAAGAAGGCTACAATTTATGGATGATATCAAAATAGAAAAATCGTACGTAAAGACGAAAAGGATGTGGAAGACAATGGAGCATTGAATCTTTTTAATTACAGCAAGTGACCTGCCAATAATGGCAGAATACCTACAATGATAATGATGGCATTTTGCTACATATAGATCCATGTGTCATATACCTTGATGTTCAACTCCACAGAACAATCAAGGAACCTTTCCTGGCTTGAAAGCTCAATGAAAGTTCGATTATGATAAATGAATTCGGGAAGCAAACACAGGACTTCAGGACTACGAGATGAGCATTTTCACTACTTCACGTTGCTCGATGCAGAATTGAACAGGTTGCAATTTTCTATTTACTTAAACAGGATGTGCATTTGACTGCATCTCTGTATAGCTACGTGACCACAATATTATTCAGTTAGTAAGTTTTAGTCGGCCAGCAGCGCCGCCAGGGGTTGCATTGATGGATGGAGAACTAGAGAGAGAGAGAGAGAAATTGTGAAATGCAAGGGAATTCACACACACACACACACAGAGAAAGACCGAAAGGGGACGAGAGAGAGAGAGTGAGGGAAAGGGGGAAGCTGCTGCATAGAAGCAGGTGATAACGCGATTTCCGTTCGCATAGTACAGCGTCAATCGGAACAATACAACCGGGGTCACTAATTACCTAATGTATTCCAATGTACGGTAATATATGATAATTTTATACAGCAGACTACCGGAAAAGAATTAACAATATCAGGAAACCAGAACTGTGGCATCTCTATATACCAACTGGTGCTGCAATGGTATTTTTCCTCCATACACACCGATATTCACACTCACAATCATATATATATATATGTATATACAATGATCGTCTCTCCATTGTGTTTGTGTATCTCCATTCCTGGGGACTCTATAACACATTAAAAATAAAGAGAAAATAGGTAATAGTAATAATGTATTTAGAAAACGGTAGGATTTTTTTTATTTCTTAAGAAAGAAAATCAAGCAAAATGTTTTAAATTATTATAGTTTTAAACATTTCTAGTTTGTGCGGAGCAATGTTAAATTACAGCAATAAATCTGATCGTTGGACTAGCAGAGACTCGAACTATGATCTCTGAATTAGGTACTGGGTGGCCACAAATTAGTGATGCCAACCAGACGAAGAATTTCTCACAATTCTCGTCTCGAGAATGAGACGTGAATAGAGAGAATGCAGTGGCGAATCTAGAAGGTGAAAAGTGAGGGGAGGCCAGCCAGAACCCAGGCTATAATATGTATCATGAGTTAACTATAAATTTTAAAAAATAGATATATAAATAATATCTTAAATTATTTTAGTCATTAAAAAACTGGGGGGGGGGGTCAGGCTGAATCCGCCACTGAAAATAGGTACGTTTTTAAGGAAATTTTACTTGTCTCGTGGGCGACACTAGTTCACCGGAGTCTTAGGTCTCAGACACTGTTTAGGGCACCCTCGTGGCAATATAGATAACATACACCCTTTGGCTCGTAAGATTCGTGTTCGATTCCTGGCATGAACTCATGTGGTTCAGGTCCCACGTTAAGCTATAGGCCCACGTGTCGTGCAGTCTTTGTGCTAACAGGAATACTGAATTCAAAATCAAAATGAAATCAAATCTAACACTGTTTTAATATTATTTGAAATAATTATAAATTGATATTGTGATTGTGCGAACTCAATGAAAATCATTTACTCTTATCAATATTTAAAATTACGGAAGCGTCTCATATAACAACCTTTAGACCATACTTATTGTAGGAGTATATTCTTTAATGATTTGCATATCTTTAGACTTTGATAAATACTCTCCATTATATTCGTACAACCATTTTACCATTAGACTATGACTCATGTATAGGGTTGTCATATTTTATAAACAAAAAACTGGGACACCAATCTCAACCTAAAGGTCATGTTTCCAACTCATTTGATTAGAGTCAATTTATTACCTGTCTTTTCCCGGTTACTACTCAGAATTTTCCCGTTCATTCTATACACAGTTAACACAAATGAAGCCCCACAAGGGATGTACGAAGAGTGTGAAAAGCAGTCCCGTAGCCAGCCCAAAAATGGCTGGCTGAAGTTAGGGGGGAGGGGCCGATCCAACCATATTATAGTTCATCACCATATTATAATTTATTTGCAAGCTTACCGTGAAAATTTTAGGGGGCCAGCATAAATTAATCCCCCCCCCTAAACCCCCTGGATACGGGCCTGGTGAAAAGGTAATGTAAGGAGAGCTGCCTGGCGTCCCTTATTCCGAATTCCGATTTGTTATGTTTAACAGGCCCTAAATATTGAGTCAATTTCGATATATCCTTCCATTTATGATTGAAGAGATGCCTTTTCTTTGTTGCGTCATCATCTGAGTCAGAAACTCTACCAAAAAGATACAAATTTAGCATTTAGCAAGAAAAAAAATAGATTTATGCTAAATTCATTACGACAAAAACTAAATCTCTTGAAAGACTTATTCAGGCTCTCCAAAAGTTTGGCAGAAAACAAAATCCAGTATCAGTATTAAATAAGACACATATTTTTATGTGTTTGACTGTCATTTTTTGTGCCAGAGTAAATTGTTACGTAATTTTTTGCGTAAAAAGTTTACCAGGTAAAGGAAAAAAACATGAATCCAAAATTATTGAATGCGTGCAAAGCATCTTTAGAACTATCTATCCACGCATGGAAATGTATATTAAAGACAACTGAGTTCTCAAGAAATTGTGCGTAAGAACAAGGCAGACGAAATAGACAGTTAAAATGTGGTTAACATGCAGCAACTTCGAGCAATGTTGCCGTTGTTTATTAAAGTTCCAACAACGAAAGCAGTTCTGCGCTTCCGATTGAAGTATAGAGTAACTAGTATTTAAAGCCCGTTACAGAGAAAAATACGTTCTTTTCTATTGAAAGTGATGTTCAAGAAATTATTTAGCTACCTAACATATGCCCCTCTCTTGAATATTTTTTAATCCTTGTTTCCCTTCTGGAAGCTAAACAACCCTACGACAAAAGAATGGATGTAATTTCAAACTCCCGGTTATTTGTTTGTTTGGTAAAATTAATTGGCTACACAGACCTTCCAAAAAGCTTTTTTTAGATGAGTCATATTAGTTCTTGCAGGTTAAATTATTTTCTTTAATCTGAAGAAGGAAAACAGGCGTCCCGAAAGTCTTTTTCGGGACAGTTAATTCTTTCACTGAAAACCGGGACGTCTGACAACCCTACTCATGTAACACTGAAACAGTAGTTACGATCTAAGAATTGGGTGAACTATTGACCACGAGAGTCGTGACATTTCTAGTCCTGATTGGATTTTCGTCTCTAAAACTAAGACGACAATTTTCATGTTTCTTTTCCTAATTCTTGTCTCGAGTTCAAGACGAGATGAGAAGTTTTCTGTCTCTTTGGCAACACTTCGTACAATTTTCATGACCTTTACTGTAGCCAAATTTGGTTCAAACGAAATTGAAATTCTTTATTTGGGCAGCCATGTTAACCACGCCATGTTCATCGATTCTTTTCTCCTGACAGTGAACTACAGACAAACAAGAAAGTAAGTTTCTTCCGCTTTTTAATTGGCTTTTCCGAAACACCAATGTGAGCGAGTTATTGTCCCGCAAAATAATAATTTTTATCCAATGACCTTTCAGATGGATCACAGAAGTCTTTGTTCTCCTGTGTTAAGTTACAGAAAGAAATAAGACCATTGTCATATCCACGCACACAAAGAAAAAGAAACGCGCGAGCTTAGATACCAGCCAACAAGGAGGGAACCGAAGAACAGGTCACAGGAACACAACTATTATCTTTTCAAGATAATATTACGAGAAGAAAGAAGATAACAGCAATAACAATAACAAAAAAAGAAATATCTACTTGAAACAATGGTAGTAGTTTTACGTGTCTGGTAAAATCACTCATGCCTTGCGACTTAATTACGGTACAGAATAGGCGGGAAGGGGGGGGGGGGCAAAGAAAACACTGGACAAACGGAGACAAGGTTATACATGAAGCAGTATTTTCTCACAACATTTTAGAATAAGGCAGTGAAGTTTCTACAGGAGTTTCTCAACTAATGTTTATCTAAACAAGATGGTATAACAAACTTATTCGCAGTTGCGTTGGTCTTATACTATCTGCAACAGGTTAGGAAAAAATCAGATGTTTTTCAAACCCTTGTATATTTGAAAATACGTTCTTACAAGCTCTTTACTCATTTCAAATTCTGCTCTCGGAAGACAACCAGCTTCACTGAAGACAAGCATGAAAGCGGGTGGAGTTTGTCGATGATAGGGAACGTCATAGATGCACTTATAGTTAAATTAAAGCTCTCTTGTTTCTTAGGTTATTACTATTTTATTTAAGTAGATTTTCATACAAATCGGTCACTATTTTTGGATTAGATAATATTTTGAGCTAGTAAATCTTTGGATTCTTTAATGCAATGTTTCTTATGAGCCTGAAATACTAAAAGTAATACAGAATTTAACATTTTTTTCTTTTGCTTGTTTTTCATAAGTGAAAGGAGATAATGAAACGCAACTTACCACAATCATAGATAATGCTATTCTACAACAGAAAATATGAACTTGAAGAATTTATGTGTTGCCATCCATAGAAATTACAGTGTTGCCAGAATAATAATTCCCCAAAAATCTAAGTTAAGGCAGAGACTGGAGGAACGAACTCAACAGCATTTGATTACGTATCATTTTGTTTTGATATTCTGTGAACTACTTTTTAAATAACACTATTATTTAGGTTTTAATAACTTAATGTTAAAACTATTTTGTTTATTATAAACTAAATACAAATATTATTTATAAAGTAGTTCACATGATTCCAAAACAACGTGATACGTTATCAAATACAATTGAGTTATTTCCTCTAGTCGCTGCCTTAACTTAGATTTTGGGAGAATTATTTTGGCAACACTATAGTTTCTATGGATGGCAACACTGAAAATTCTTCAGGTTCATATTTTCTGTTGTAGAATAACATTATCTATGATTGTGGTAAGTTGCATTTCATTATCTCCTTTGACTAATAAAAAACAAGCAAAAGAAAAATGGTAAATTTTGTATTATTTTTAGTATGTCAGGCTCTTAAACTATGGTTCGCGAACATGAATGATCTTCAAGGTATGTCTTTGTGATTCTCTTAGATTGAATATTAATCCAAAATCGAACAAAAAAACTGAACTAAATTGAATATTACAAATCATAGTTGGGAATCTTAGAGGTATATATTCTGCAATGTAATACTAAGGTGAAGAATGTACAAATTCTAATAGCTTATATAGATATTTCATTATAAAATACTCCTGTTAGCCTTCAATTACAAAAACGTAATGATTATTTTCTTCCATTAATACCGATAAAAAATACGGTAATTTTAATTAATACTGTATTTTTGAAAAGCTATATAAGAATACTGTGTTATCAAAATAAAACAGAGATAAATTTTGTTTCAAAAGGGACAAGAATGAAACATCCTGAATATTAAAAGTGGACCCCACTTGATAATAGAGGCCCTATGAGAAACGCTGTTCTAATATAATCCTTCAATGAATGCTGCAAAGCTTCAAATCCCAAACTTCTGTTTCATACTAGGGAATCCTCTATTGTTTGGAGGTAATAAGAAGTAAAATAATTCCATCTCTAAAAATTAACCATTAACCTCTCCCTCCATTCACACACACAAACATCTTGATTTTCATTAAACATGATTTCTTCCGTCTCCTATTGAGCTACGTTGAAATGATCCGAAATCAAAATGGACACACAGTTGTTCAGTGGTTGAGTGCTTAGCTCTAGTGAGTAGGGTCTCTGGTTCGATGGCAATCCACGCAAGTTTGTGATGGATAACTTCTTTCTCGTTAGATTTCTCGTGATTTTCTTATTTCCTTGTACACTCTCAGTGACCTTTTTTTTTTTTCATAACCATCCACTTTTATGGATTTTCTATCCGGTTTAGTGTGCAGAGCCTAAACAGGGAACGTTAAATTAAAAGAAAAAAATTCAAAAGAAACTGTCAAGAACATAAGTACGTAAAAGTGATTGTTTTTCCACATTCTTCTTCTTAACATGACTTAGAGACTTTCTATTTCAAGTGTTCCCTCAGAGAATATGTGAAACATAATTCGGCCCTAGCCCCGCTGCCTCCTTATGGATAAAACCCTCCCTTTGCTTTGGGAAAGAAAAAATCTAAAGGAATTGTCAAGAACATAAATACGTAAAAGTGATTGTTTCCCACATTCTTCTTTTTAGCATGACTCAGAGACTTTCTATTTCAAGTGTTCCCTCGAAAAATATGTGAAACATACTTCAGCCCCACCCCCGCCGCTTTCTTATGGATAAAACTCTCCATTTGCTTTGGGGAAAGAAGTGATTGACGTCGGCTGTGTTGCCAATTTGTCATTGAGTCGTTTGGTCTCGATGAGTGAAGATCGTAGGCTGCTTAGAATGACTAACAAGACAGTGCACAGGGAAACCTGTGAAATGTGGCAACCCTGTCCGCAAGGATTTCAACCACAGCAATTTGTGTCCCTCCGGTTTGGAGGGGAGGTATGGAAAAATACACATCGACAGCAGCGCCAGCAGGAGCACAGTTTAAATAGAAAGGCTCTAGGCATATACAACAATATCTATACCTCTGGTGTGTGGGGTCCTGGGACCAAGTAAATTTGTGGTGGACAACATCGTGTTTGTGGGTTTTCTTCGGGTTCTCCCCTTTCCTCCCACATTCTCATTCCATTAATTCTTCCATCATTGTGTTCACTTGCCTTAATTATCCGTCTCCCTTAGCCCAATGAGCATAATCGTGGGACGTTAAGAGTCTTCATCCTAGCGAAATTAAAATACCGCTAATTTTACAGTAATTATGTGATATCTTCAAATAGATAACAGATAATTGAAATATGGAACAAGAGCGCCCTAGACAATATTATTTTACATGAGAAACCGTTATCACTACTCACTTATCTCCTTTCGATTTCAAACCATTTTGATAATCGGCATTTATTTTCGCGTTTCTAAACAGCTGAAAACGGAAAGCCACTAGGTGACTTGTGATAACGGTACCTCACGCAAAATAACATTGTCTAGGGCGCTCTTGATCCTCTTTTCGATTGTCTTTTATCTTTTTGAAGATATCACATAAATACTGTAAAATTAATTAGCTGTATTTTAATTTCGCCGGGATGAAGACTCTTAAACTCAAAGATTTGATTTCATATTTCAAGCAGGAAAACGGATCTTTGCTGTTTTCTTTTTCTTTAACCCAACATTTATTTTAAAACATACTTTATTTTAGTGAAGTATCATGTTTCGAAGAGAAAAGTTGACTATATAGTATATAAATATCTTCGCTTTGCTTTTGCGAGCACACAGATACTCTTCGCACATTTTGAGCATAAAATATGTTCTAGAACAGGAAATTCACTATTTACAAATTCACAGAAAATTGCATCTGTTCTGGAAGAAATATTTCAAAGTTTTTTTTTTCTTTTTATTATTGAAAAGAAAAGAACTTTTCTTTCAGTATCAGAGAGCACTATTTGTATCACTTTTTTTCTTTTCGTTTCGTGTACAGTTATAAATCATTGAAGGATGTTATATATTTTCAAGATTTTTCTAGGTTACTCGAGAACTTTTCAAGCAAGCAGTAATGGTTAACAGTTTATGGAGCTGCGTGCCAAAATACAATAAAATGGAAAGAAAAAGAAGAAGAAGAAAGACGATTTTTACAGTCCTGCTAGAAGCGCGTCAGAGGAAACGAGAGAGGAGAAAGTTTTTTTGGGGGGGGCGAATTTCTAAAATAGGATTTATTTATATTCATATGATTTTTTTTTTTTTTTTGGTTATATTTAGTATTGAAGATATAAACTTGTTGAAAAGCTAAATAACTTTTAAAAGTTTCATTCGGTACTAGTGTCTTTTACTTTCTTTGTCAATTTCTTATGGAGCCACGGGCGCCCACTGTAAGGGGAGGAAACAAGATAGGGCTAGAAACTTCTGTTTAGAAATTAAACTAAAACTTTGAAATCTTCAATTTTTTTTGTCAAAAACCAAAGAGGAATCTCTATTTTCTTTCAATTATTTAGTACATTTGATAATAATAATAATAATAATAATAATAATAATAATAATAATAATAATAATAATAACGGTACGAGAAGTTAATGGTTCAAAACAATTATATATTAGTTGACCATTATTGAGAAGAGGAAGAGAAGCTGGTTAGGACATTGGGTAAGAAGGAACTGTATCATGAAAAACGTGCTAGAGAGTATGGTGGCAGGAAAGAGAGGAAGGAAACGAAGAAGACTCCAATTAATGGACAATATTAAAACAGAATATTTATTTTTTTATTTTTTATTTATTTTTTTAAAAAAAAGGAAAATAGAGAAGAGGAAGGAAAAAGAAAAAATGGAGGAGAGAAGGAAGAAAAAGAGAAAAAAGAGGAAAAAATGATAAAATTTCACTTATATATACTTTATGAAGATGGTTTCTCACTCACAAGCGAAAGCTTCTGTGAAGAGCCATCTATCATAATCATATTATGTCATTAGGTTGTATGATGTATGTGTCTTCTTGTTGAGAGATAATGTAAAATTAATAATAAATTAAATGATAGTTAATTAAAATTGTAGTAAAAAAAAGTAACAGCTATAAAAATGATTTATATTATAATACTAACTAAGATTAAAGAAACCCTGCCAAGGACTGGAGCTTAACCTCAAGGAATTCCTGAGGTTACCAGCCGTAGTGCTAATAAATGTAAATATATATATATATATATATATATATATATATATATATATATATATATATATATATATATATATATTAATAATTTTATAGTTGTGGTGTGTGTATTAGAAGTGTTGCCACCAATATATATATATATATATATATATATATATATATATATATATATATATATATATATATATATATATATATATATATATATATATATATATATATATATATGTCTGTCTGTCTTTATGTATTTCATAGTATGTGTTTTAATTTTTTTTTTTTTGGGCCTCGTGGAATACCGGAGGCCATCCGGCCATATAGGCTGGTATGTAAACTAAGTTTTTTGTATAGGCCTGATAATAAGTCTCTGGAGTACCGGAGAATTTCCGGCCTAAAAATAGATATACTATTTGTGTGTGTCCACTATGTCTGTATTGTTACTTGTATAAAAGTAAATAAAAAAATAAGAATAACCGTGCTAGCGGAAGACCATGGAGCATTGAAGCTTCTCAACTGTGACAAGTGACCTGCCAATAATGGAAGAATTCCTATGATGATGATGATGATATTACCAAGAATGTTATAAAATATAGGATCTGCCCAAACAACAAAATCGTGAAGCCATACGTCATAGCTTCGCCATACCTACTCTGCCCACTCCGCGCCACTAAGATCGCAATGTTTCGAGCCAACAATCATGGCGGAAAGGAGAGTAGCCAATCAGACGTATCAGCTCAGACGATACTCAGTTTTTTTTGGGGGGGGGGGGCTTCATTAACTTCATATGATGAAGATGCGTATGGGCAGATCCTCTATTTTATAACATACTTGGATATTACCCTATATGTTTTTATCGGATTATTTAGTACCGACCTTGACACCAAGACAAAATTCTTGAACTAGGTAAATGACAACTGTAATTAACGTGATAATTCTACGAGTTTTATGAACATATTACGTTATTACTTAACTACATTTATCGGTGGATAGGAAGCACTCAAAATGGATTGTGTCTTGTGTGGAAAAAAAAAAACTTATGGTGTTCCTGTTTGTATAAGACGGACTTGTAATTTTATTCTATAGTTTCAGGGGAAAAAAGTATGTCTGTGCACCAGCCGCAACTAGCCTAGAAAGTATTTCTTGGCACACGCGCTAAGCGAGTTGATTAGCGGGAAGGTACAGATTGATCTAGCCCTGAGAGAAAGGTTTATGCTGATATATTGAACACAATGCACTGAATAAATGATGATGTCATGGCTTTGACCTGGCGTGATTTCGGCAAGACGAGATTTCATCCTGACAGTTTTTATTCAGGAGAGAATTCATCCAGTGAGATTTTGTCCAGGCGATATTCCGAACCGCGAGTTTTTTGGCCTGTGGAAGTTTGGGTTGTGATGTTTCTGCAGAACCTATTTCTCTTATAGAAAACACAGGTACAGTAATACTTTTCTCTGGGAAAAGATGATATGTCAAAATGGATTGAGCCTTATATGTCAGCAAGTCATTGTAGAAAGTTGAATTTTTGTTAGTTTCTTCCTTGTACAAATTCATACCTTTAGCTTAGAGAAGTAGATAAGTGTAGGATAGAATCCGTAAGCTATCTAGAATAGAGACCTGCACGGGCCGAATTTTTCGGCCCGAGCCCAATCCAGCCCGAATGTACGTAGGCCCGGCCCAGCCCGGGCCAGAAAAGTTTTGGAGATTTTCCCGGCCCGGCCCGGCCCGGCCCGATAAGTTTTTTTAAAAATTCTTGGCCCAGGCCCGGCCCGGGCCCGATAAATTTTCGAAGTTTCATTTTGTAACATTTTTCACGGGCACACTTCTTCAACGTTTGCCTTTATTCTAATTATCGTTTAACGAATGTCAATAATTATTAAAAGATTGCAATTAATCGGCCCCAGCCCGGCCCGACCTGAAGAGAAATCAGTGTCGGTTCGCCCAAGCCCGGCCCGGCCCAAAGAAATAATAGAGTCAGCCTGCCCAAGCCCGGCCCGTGCAGGTCTCTAACATAGAACTTTTCCCGAACACCAGGTAGTTGGTGCACATTAAGAATAGGTGCACCAATAGAAAATCATTATAGATAAACATCCTGTTTTTTCTACAAAATCGACTATTAGTTTCAAAACAGACATTTAATCGACGTTGCATTCCTTGCTGCATCTTTGCTTGAGGAGTGCGTAATTGTCATAGTTATAAATACAACATTTTATGGATAAATTTCGAGAAACAGTAGGCCATTTAGAATTTTACCCGGTCAATGCTGGGTACTTCAGTTGGTAGTACGGTCTATGAAAGTGAAGTTACTTTGTCGTAAACCCAATTAAAAGCTCTACTTATTTCGATATTACTACATTCGACCGATTTTTGTATCTTTTATTCATATCCGAACAAATTTCTTTCATGTTTTCGTAACATCATTACTAAGGAGAAAATGATTAGACTTTTTTTTCGTTTCTCTGTGTGTTTTCAGTCTGAAAAACTTGAATGTAAATATTTGACATGGACATTCATCTTTTCAAATGGTTTCATCCCCCCCCCCTTCCAAAAAGGTCCCTCCCTGAGTTACATCTCCTCATAAATATCTTTCTTTAGTTACTCTTTTTAAAGTAAAGAAAAGGGAAAAAAGGTAACTCTATTCAAAAGAGATATGTGTGTGTGTGTTCGGGAGAGGGGGAGAGAACGGGGTTATATTCCCCCTCCATTAAGTTCTACCCCCACCCTTTCAACTCCCCGTTTGTTCCTTTTCTTTGTTGTAGACAAACCAAACACTGTCAGAAGTCCAATCCTTCAGACCGAATAGAAAATTGCATATCAACGAACCCTGATATGAATTTCATATTCATTTTCTGCCACGATGTGTACACATACAGATTGTGGGGGACTAGTTTTGGCATGGGGGAGCGGGTGGGGTGAGCACCATTCTTTCAGACGAAGTGGCAAACGGAAGATGAATTGCGCAGGAAGGGTAAGCCACTTAGAAAGCTTTGGCGTTTACAATGTAACGGGTAAACCAAAGTAAAATAAAAAAAAAAAAGTTATTGAGGGAACAAAAGCGTTTCATAAAGAAAAAAATAAAAAGGAAAAGTGTTCTGAGAGTGATGTGGAGAAAGCTTGCTTTCACCAGTTTCTCCATCAATCTTGTTGCTGGATCCAAAGTCTGTTCTGTGTGCTCAGTTACTCCATCATGGTACGGTAAGATTGTAACTCTTGTGCCCACAAGAGGAAATTCATACATGGACTAACTAAAGTAGACCTATGCATAGTAGCGGACATCCACTCAAAAGGTTATAAAGAACTGGTAAAGAATTAACGTTCATGCCAATGGGATGCTCTTGTAATGCTAACACGTGAAGCTGGAACGGTTTCAAATTATATCTGGCCACTGGATCACGAAGAAAATGACCTCAAATTCGCGATATTTATACTTATTTCCATGTATTCCCAAATTCGAGGTAACTTTTCTTATGATCCTTTGGTTGGCCTTCCTGGTAAATATCACCTTTATGAATACACTTATGTGTCAGGTGGGATGGATTGAGTGGTAGTGAAATTTAAAGCTATGTCGGAAGGGGGGGTAGTTTATTACGAGAAGGGTTACCCCTACCGAATTGATCTAAATGGAGTAATCAGACAAAGTGTGTTCTGGGAGAAGTCAGCAGTTCTCCAGTAGGAAAATTGACGGCAACTTGGACTTAGTCCCAGGCGTGGTCCTACTGACTTTAATGGCTGAGATACTATGAGGTGGAAAGCAACGGGAATTCACCATTCTATTTGTCCCTAGTTTGCTAGCAGCAGAAAGACAACATATGTATAAAGATGTTTCGCATATGAGACTTATTGCAGAATCTGAAAAGAAAATCAGTAAGTTGTTGGAAAACTTGAGGAAGGGCTGTGAAGTACAAGGGATGAAAATAAATGTTAGAAAGACAAAAGCCATAGCGATTGGAACCAAGTGGTCGGTGTCAAATATAGAAGTAGGAGGGGAGAAAATAGAACTATTAAATAGTTTTCAATACATAGGTCGTATTTTAGTTACTAATATTAAAAGCAAACGTGAAATAAAAGGAAAGATAGGAGCAATGGAGCACTGGAGCACAGAAGATCGTGTTACCTCAGTTCGTATTTATTACAAAACTAAGTCTATGTCAGTTTTTTTTTTTTTTTTTTTTTTTTTTTTTTTTTGAAGAAACTTTAATGTTGGTCTCTCCACGTTCTCAGGAGTACTCACTGTTCTTGGAGCTGGATGTTTCACATCCAATACACTACCAGTCCTTTCAAACTTCTTCACCCAAGCCAATATTGTACGAGACGGAACCTTACTATATCCACCAATATTAAAGTTTCGTCTAAAAAGACGTTTGTAATTCTGGCAGATACTTAGCTTCGTAATAACTACGAACTGAAATAAAACGATGTTCGGTGCTCCAGTACTCCATTGCGACTGAGCATATCGCGTGACATTCTTTGCTCTTTTGGTTCCCACCACGCCAACCATACGTTATTACGCCTGAGCAATATTCTAGTTTGAATTGTGTTAGTCGGCTCGGCGTCACCTTGTATAAGAAATAAAACTAAACTACCACTAAAATATAACGTGCAAAATATTAACAAAACAACACGCAAAATCAATAATGGTGATCGCAATTAACGAGTTTTTTTTTTTTTTTTTTTTTAATTGAGCAGTGCCAGACCTAATGCTTGTGCTTAGAAATTTGCTGCAAGTTCAATGCTGACTATCTACAGTAGGTATGATATATCCGCCTAGAATATTATGCAACTAATTGTAAAGTTACGTTCCGCTGTTTGTCGAACATAAAGGATTGAAATAGTAATTCTATGATATATTCGCCTAGAATGTTATGTAACCAATTGTTCAGTTACATTCCGCGCGTTGCCTGTTTATCGGACATTAACAATTTAAATAGTAATTGTATGATATCTTCGCCTAGAATGTTATGCACCCAATTGTTTAGCTACATTCCGCGGGTTGCCTGTTTGTAGGATGTTAAGGATTTAAATAGTAATTCTATGGTATCGTAGCCTAAAACGTTATGCAACCAATTGTTCAGTTATGTTCCGGGTCGGACATTAAGGATGTAAATAGTAATTCTATAGTATCTTCGCCTAGAATGTTATGCAACCAATTGCTCAGTTACATTCCGCGGGTTGCCTATTTGTCGGACATTAAGGATTTAAATAATAATTCTACGGTCACTTCGATCATCAATTATCACAGCTTAATGATAATTCATTCATCAAAGTGAAAATGTCGAGACCAAGGCCAGTCTTTATATAAAATTCCATCAAACTCAGTTCAGTCATTTTAGCGTAATGATGACGTAACATAAAATTATCCTTCATTTTATTTACGTATATCTTCTCTTCTTCTCTTACGCTGTCTTTTTCCGCTTCAGCGGGGTCGACAAGTTTGATGATTTGTTCCCATCTTGCTCGGCTCCGAACATTATCCTCTATTAATGTATTTTCTCCTAAGCCCATAGTCACACAATCTATTCCATCTTGCTTTCTGGAAGCCTTCTTCCGCTTTCCTCACTCTCTTCCCAACACAATCACCATTTCTTCCTATAACATGACCATATCGCTGTAATCTTGTTTCTTGTACTTTCTTCGGCATCTCAGAGACTTTAAAGCCGCCTCTTATTCTTATCTATCCTAGTAACACCATATATTAGAAGTCTGCACGGTCCATTTTTAACCCGAGGCCGGCCCGGCCCGTGAATTTACAATGTAAGGCCCGACCCGAGTCCGAAATATGTTTTAGCGTTTAGGCTTGAGCTCGCGTGATAATCAATTGAGCCCGAAATAAGCCCGAATTACAGAAACTTAATAATTAATGCAAAATTGTATTTTTATTGACAGCAATTAGAGATATAATTTTTGAGTTGTGCTTTAAAAGTTCTCCAGAAAGAACGGTTCAACATATATCGTTGTACAGCGGGGGACACTTCTAAATGGTACAGCCATATGGAAATTTACGGCTAAGGTGTACCATTTAGAAGTGTCCCCCGCTGTACAATATATTTACGAAGTTAGGCCCGAAAAGGCCCGAGAAATATAGTTGTATATTTAAAAATTTACAGCCCGAGCCCGGCCTTTGCAGACCTCCACCATACATCCTTTTCGGCCACGTCCAGTTTCTTCTCTTGAACCTTCTTGATTCCCTAAGTTTCTGCTTCGTACGGCTTCACTACGGTCTTGTAGGCTCATCCTTTCATCTTTGACAGTCATCCTTTTATTACAAAGAATACGTGAGATCTTCTTCCACCTCATACGTAACACCTTAAACCTTACTCTAATTCCGCGTCTATACTCCCATTCTTATTCATAGTATTTAAATGTATTCATTTTCTTCATACTCTATTCTTATATCTTACGGTTTCCTTTTCCTCTCCTTCGAAGTTCATATATTGTTTACTTCCCACTGATTTTTAGTCCTCTGGCCTCGAAAGTTCTTTTCCGCTCTTCTAATTTCTCTAAATATGAAAATATAATTTTCACTTGGGGGCACGGTAGTACAGTGATAACACGCTTATCTCTAAAGCTAAGAATCCCTGGTTCAACCCCACACAGCATGTAAGCTTGTTGTAGATAAAGTGGACTTAAGAGGCCTCATCACTGCGAAATTTAAGTACCGCTGATTTTACAGTAATTATACGATGTCTTCAAATAGATAAAAGATAATCGAAAAGTGGAACAAGACCTCCCTAGACAATGTTATTTTGCGTGAGATATCGTTATCACGACTCATTTATCTGCTTTCGATTTCCCGCCATTTAGAAATTCGGCATTTATTTTTAGCGTTTCTAAATAACTGCAAACGGAAAGCTACTAGGTGACTCGTGATAACGGTACACCATGCAAAATAATATCGTCTAGGGAGGTCTTGATCTACTTTTTGATTATCTTTTATCTATTTGATGATGATGATTGATTACTGAAAAATTAGCGGTATTTTAATTTCGCAGTGATAGGGACTCTTAAAACGTAAAAACAGAAATCAATATTTTAATTTTATCGAAATCTTTATGTTTATTTCACGAACGTACATTTCTTAATTTTGTTTATTTTATTTATTTATTTATGTTTTATTTATTTCTTAGTTGTTTACTTGCTTTAATCCAAAAAAGAATAGTGTTTGTATACATATGTGAATTACATTGCTTGTCGCTATTGTATAATTTCCGTATCATGTAAAACTGGTGTACAATGAACTGTAAGATCTTCTTTTTACTTATGGTGATAATTGTATTCCTCTCAAACTGATATTTTTCTGCACACGTCGAGATTTAGGATTTGAGACACCACTGATAGTACTTTTCCACGTTTCAACACTATCTCTTCCGTGGTATACAAACTGAGGATTTCCTAGTATCTCATGCAATCGGTCTCTATTAAAGGGCGTTTACACTTGGTCGATTTAGTCGCACGGCTAAATCGACTCGCTGCATTTGCGACTAAATCGAAGCAACTAGACCGAATGAGATCGATGGATGTGTTCAATTGTTTCAACCGAAATTGAATACTCCTTGTCGACTCGCTCTCCTCTGGTCAATTCGAAATCGACTGGCAATTTTAAAGATGTCCAAGCAAAAAGTAATTGGTACAATTTGCGGTGTTATAGCAGAAGAAAATAGAATCGACCACAGAAAATAGAACGTCTTTCAATTCAGTTGCTAGTCGATTAGTCGCTTTCGATCAACAAGCGATTAAGTTGAAGTCCTGTTTACACGGTCGATTAAGTTGAAAGTGACGTCAATTCAACTGAATCGAACGCAAATCGACTAAGTGTAAACGCCCCATTATAGTCACCTGTAACTTGCAGACTAACACCTAATATTTTTCAAAGATAAACAGCCAAGTCAGCAAAGCTAACTCAACTCTGAACTCAACACTCTTAATTACCATCCATGCTAATCTCTGTGTATTGGATAAGTAGTGAATCCAGTGGACTTCGCGTCTAGTTTGTCATCGATCTACAAGGACGAGCCGTGTCCAGATTCATAAGAGGGAAGTCATCTACATCATCAATACCAGGTTAGTGAGAGCGTAATATGTTCCTTGCATACACAAATTCACAACACTACATTAAGAGGCCTCATCACTCTGAAATTAAAATACCGCTGATTTTACAGTAATTATGTGATATCTTCAAATAGATAAAAGATAATAGAAAAGTGGAACAAGACCTCCGTAGACAATATTATTTTGCGTGAGATACCGTTATTACGACTCATTTATCTGCTTTCGATTTCCAGCCATTTAGAAAATCGGTATTTATTTTCGCGTTTCTAAATAACTGCAAACGGAAAGCTACTAGGTGACTCGTGACAACGGTACCTCATGCAAAATAACATCGTCTAGGAAGGTCTTGATCCACTTTTCGATTGTCTTTTATCTATTTGAAGGTATCACATAATTACTGTAAAATTAGCGGTATTTTAATTTCGCAATGGAAGACTACTAAACTCAGTATAAAACATAATTATGTGTCAAGCAATTCATTTCTATGAAAGATTAAGATTACCAATAAGAAACTGAGTGTTGTGTCTGTGGGTAGTCCCGGGGTTGTCCTTTTTTTCACTCATACTCCGATTCTATTAGTTCTTTGATAATAATAATTCAATTTCATAAATTATTCTGTATCATTTAGCCTAGAGGGCTTAACCACGACACGTAAAATTAAGAATTTCATATTATTTTCACTTTTCTCACTTAATTTGATACATCTTTGATATACCCCTCCCACCGCGCTTTCATATGTGAATTCTGGGTGATACTATCTAACAATTTCTTGAAATGAAATGAATCTTTGAGTTTTACGTCCCACGATTATGCCGGTTAGGCTAAAGGAGACGGTGATGATGAGTAATGAATATAGTGGGAGGAAACGGGAGAACCCCGAGAAAACCCACGACCACGGTGTTTGTCCACCACAAAGTTCACTTGGCTGGGATCGAACCCGGGGCCCCAAGCACCAGAGGTGAACGCTCTACCACTGAGCCACCGCAGCCCCTAATAATTTCTTGAATTCTCATGCAAAAGCTTACTTTTGTTCAACGAGCTTACTTTTGTCCGCCACAAACTACATGGTCTGATATTAAACCTACGAATGTTTGCAGTATAGTTGAACCTTAATTGCATAATTACTGTACTAGCATCAAAAATCGAATTTTTTTTTGAATCAGATTAACACAAAAGGCATATTTTTTCATTAGGAGCTAATTCTTTAACAATATCAGTTACATAACCAAACTTTCATTTCGATTCAGCCTGGTTCTTCATACTCTACTAATGGATAGGAAGCACTACTATTGACTTTAAAGCCTAACGGAATCTTTTAGTTCATTTTCTCTTGATTATGTAGAAGAAAAATATTTAAAAAAAAAAAAAAAGGCTTCACTTTGTTAGGTTACAGTAACTTTTGTTTTATAGGAAGAACAAGTAGAAAATATACCAACTGCAGTAGAGAACGTCTCTATTTTCTATATATAAAAGTGACCAGCTGTGGAATTTCTCATACCCAAAACTTAGAAGGATAAAGAAAAGAAAAAAACATTCCTCGTATAATTTCTCTCTCGAGTGCAGAAAGTTCTCTCTCTCTCTCTCTCTCTTTCACACAGACTTTACAAGATCGATATGTATTTTCTCATGTGAAGAAGGTCGGGCTTCATTTGCATAATACTGGAGGAGATGGACGGACGGAGATCAGATGAAACAACAGTTATCCTCTCTCTTTCGCTCTTTCTCTCTCCTTTTCCTCTCTTTATGTGTGTATCTGTGTGTGTTATACACACCCAGACACACACACCCATATATATATATATATATATATATATATATATATATATATATATATATATATATATATATATATATATATATATATACAGAGTGGTTCAAAATATGTGTGCAAATATATTATGAGATTACTTCTAACAATAATGGAACGAACATTTTAAATACATAGGTCGGTAAAAGCAGAGAAT